>NW_021963531.1:0-83606 GCF_901765095.1 Microcaecilia unicolor | reverse complement strand
CACCAGCAGGGGAATGGACAGCCCTCACCTGCACTCCAGTCGAAGCACCACCGTCCGACGACATCAGCACTAGTGGAGGTCCCCGGTACCACCGACGCCGACGCAGCCTTTCGATGTCTCGGTACCGACGATGCAGAGGGTCGATGCCTCAATGCAGTCGATGCCGAGGTCGAAGGTCTTGAAGCTGTCGACATCGATGCACTCGATACCACCGGTGCTGTCGCCGACGAAGAGCCCGAGAACAACATGTTCCACTGGGCCAATCTCGCTACCTGAGTCCTTTTCTGTAAAAGGGCGCAAAGACTACAGGCCTGCGGGCGGTGCCCAGCCCCCAGACACTGAAGACACGACGCGTGCCTATCAGTGAGCGAGATTACTCGGGCGCACTGGGTGCACTTCTTGAAGCCGCTGGAAGACTTCGATGACATGGGCGGAAAAATCACGCCGGCGAAATCAAAAATCGTAATGGCGGTAAAGGCACCAAAATTAGGGAGAGAAAAACTCGAACCGAGGCCTCAAAAGGGCCTACCCCGAAAACGAAAGGAAACTTAGCGGGGCAAAAACTGGAAACACGGGAAGAAAGGGGAAAAGACCGAAAGGTCTTCCTCCAAGTTCCTTTTTTTTTTAAGCAAAAGCTCAAAGACGCGCGAGGGTCAACTTGAGGGGCGCGAAATGGCGCAAACACGATCGTCACGAGCGCGGACAAAAGAAGACTGACGAACACGAGCCGGTTCGGCGGGAAGACGGCCGCGCATGCGTGGTGCGCATCGGCGCGCGAGGACTAGCAAAGGCCTTTGCTAGTAAAGTGTTCCGATTGGAGGGGCTGCCGTGGACGTCACCCATCAGTGAGAACAAGCAGCCTGCTATTCCTCGGAGAAAGCCTTTGATACGGTCCCCCACTGAAGACTCGTGAATAAGCTAAATGGGCTGAACTTAGGACCGAAAGTGGTGAACTGGATAGAAAACTGGTTGACCGACAGGTGGCAGAGGGTGTGGTAAATGGAATCCGTCAGAGGAAAGGATGGTGAGCAGTGGGATTCCTCAGGGGTTGGTGCTGGGGCCCATTTGTTTAATATATTTGTGAGAGATATTGCTGAACGGTTGGAAGGAAAGGTTTGCCTTTTTGCAGATGACACGAAGATAGCCAATAGAGTGAATACCCTGGATGGAGTAGAAACGATGAGAAGGGATCTCCGAAAGTTAGAAGAATGGTCGAGGGTCTGGGCAGTTAAAATTTAATAAGCCTCAATCTAAACTAAATATATGGTTTATAAAAAAACTTATTGTGCAAAAATATATATATGTGAATAAAATTTCAAATTGTGCTCAGTTTTTTTGGTGTTTTACAGCGACCCGAAGACTCGAGATACGTAAAAACACCATTGCCACCATCATAGCACTCCACTATATAGTATTATACCAGCTAAACCAGTCCAAAAATACAGCTTTCAAAAACTTATAACCTGGTATCTACTTAACTTGTGTTGACTTTAGCGGGTGCATCGTTTTCCATTTATCAGTAGGATACTGCTATGCAGGAACTGATGCGAGCCTCAAGTCAGAGTAAAACTTTTATACTTCAATTTTGTGATTTCATAAATACGATATCCATTGTTCAGAGTTCATGGTTCCCAACATGGACCATGTTTCACCAATGTATTGGCGTCTTCAGGGGAACTAATCTTATTGTGCCAATTGTAACCCCAGAAACACTGCTTTCTTCCAATTGATTGGTAATTGGTTAGCGCAGCTACACTGTTGCGCACTGATTAGCACATACTTAGCACGTGAGCTCTTACCACCTACATAATGGGTGGTAGTAGGGGCTCACATGCTAATGGCCACATGCTAAAGGAACAATTAGTATATGGCCATTAATCACAAAAAAAAAAACCAGAAAATTTGGCCATTTTACCCCAGTGGTATAAATGGCTTTAGTGCGTGGGAAAGACCTGCGTAAAGATGCGCAAAGGCCACTTTTTATCACCGTTTGGTAAAAGGGCCCCTTAGTTTGCTACCATCCCTTTCCTATGTCACAAGCCTCCATGAATGAGTTGATAATGCTGATCGTTGAAGTAAGCATCTGAGCAAATGACTTAATTGTAAGTGGGTGATTTTCAGGCTTATTTTCGAAAGAGAAGGGCACCCATCTTCCGACACAAATAGGCATAATCGAAAGTTGATTTTGGGCGTCCTCAACTGCTTTCCGTCGCAGGGACGAACAAAGTTCACGGGGGCGTGTCGGCAGCATAGCGAAGGCGGGACTGGGGCGTGCCTAACACATGGGTGTCCTCAGCCAATAATGGAAAAAAGAAGGGCGTCCCTGACGAGCACTTGGCCGACTTTACTTGGTCCATTTTTTCTTGCAACCAAGCCTCAAAAAGGTGCCCGAACAGACCAGATGCCCACCAGAGGGAATCTGGGATGACCTCCCCTTACTCCCCCAGTGGTCACTAACCCCCTCCCACCCTAAAAAAAAAAAACAACACATAATTTTTTTTAACAGCCTCAAATGTTATACCCAGCTCCATGACAGCAATATGCACGTCCCTGGAGCAGGCGGACCCAGGCCCCTGCCCCCCAAACTGTTACATTTCAAAACCCACTGTACCCACTTGTAGGTGCCCCCCTTCACCCCTTAGGGCTATGGTAGTGGTGTACAGTTGTGGGGAGTGGGTTTTTTTTTTTTTTGGGGGGGGGGGTTGGGGGGCTCAGCACCCAAGGTAAGGGAGCTATGCACCTGGGAGCAATTAATGAAGTCCACTGCAGTGCCCCTAGGGTGCCCGGTTGGTGTCCTGGCATATTAGGGGGACCAGTGCACTATGAATGCTGGCTCCTCCCACGACCAAATGGCTTGGATTTGGTCGTTTCTGAGATGGGTGTCCTCGGTTTCCATTATCGCTGAAAATCGGGGACGACTATCTCTAGGGACGACCATCTGTAAGGTCGACCTAAATGTGGAGATTTGGGCGTCCCCGACCGTATTATCGAAACGAAAGATGGATGCCCATCTTGTTTTGATAATACGGGTTTCCCTGCCCCTTCGCGGGACGTCCTGCGAGGACGGCCCCAGGAAAACTTGGGCGCCCCATTCGATTATGCCCCTCTTTATGTTCAACAATTTTTTTTTTTACCAAACCAAGTAAAACCAATCAACAGTATACAGGTACATCATAAAGCAGTGCGAAACAAACACAATATATACAAAAAGGAAGGAACCCAAGCTGTCATCAAGTTTTTACAAAAATATACTCCCTGTTCCCAACCCAACCCCCACCCCTAAATATCAGACCTACCCCCAGACCACATACCCCCACCACCCAAGCTGAGACAGAAAAGGCCACTGAGGAATCTGAGAGACTGGACTCTTATGACTCCCTAACCCTCCCCCATAAGATCAAAGCAAACTCCCCATTCCCAACCCAACCCTTCCAATCCAATACTCTAACCACATTGCTGGTAAAATGGGGAAGAAAAAAAATAAGAAAGGAGGACTATTATAAATTACTAAACAAAAGACTGCATCCCCGAGAAAGCGAATGCTACATACCTGTAGAAGGTATTCTCCGAGGACAGCAGGCTGATTGTTCTCACTGATGGGTGACGTCCACGGCAGCCCCTCCAATCGGAATCTTCACTAGCAAAAGCCTTTGCTAGCCCTCGCGCGCTGATGCGCACCGCGCATGCGCGGCCGTCTTCCCGCCCGAAACTGGCTCGTGCTGGCCAGTCTCATATGTAGCAAGACAAAGAAAAGGGAAGACACAACTCCAAAGGGGAGGCGGGCGGGTTTGTGAGAACAATCAGCCTGCTGTCCTCGGAGAATACCTTCTACAGGTATGTAGCATTCGCTTTCTCCGAGGACAAGCAGGCTGCTTGTTCTCACTGATGGGGTATCCCTAGCCCCCAGGCTCACTCAAAACAACAACCATGGTCAATTGGGCCTCGCAACGGCGAGGACATAACTGAGATTGACCTAAAAAATTTACCAACTAACTGAGAGTGCAGCCTGGAACAGAACAAACATGGGGGGTGGAGTTGGATTCTAAACCCCGAACAGATTCTGAAGCACTGACTGCCCGAACCGACTGTCGCGTCGGGTATCCTGCTGCAGGCAGTAATGAGATGTGAATGTGTGGACAGATGACCACATCGCAGCTTTGCAAATCTCTTCAATAGTGGCTGACTTCAAGTGGGCTACCGACGCTGCCATGGCTCTAACATTATGAGCCGTGACATGACCCTCAAGAGCCAGCCCAGCCTGGGCGTAAGTGAAGGAAATGCAATCTGCTAGCCAATTAGATATGGTGCATTTTCCTACAGCCACTCCCCTCCTGTTGGGATCAAAAGAAACAAACAATTGGGCGGACTGTCTGTTGGGCTGTGTCCGCTCCAGATAGAAGGCCAATGCTCTCTTGCAGTCCAATGTGTGCAGCTGACGTTCAGCAGGGCAGGAATGAGGACGGGGAAAGAATGTTGGCAAGACAATTGACTGGTTCAGATGGAACTCCGACACAACCTTTGGCAAGAACTTAGGGTGAGTGCGGAGGACTACTCTGTTATGATGAAATTTGGTGTAAGGGGCCTGGGCTACCAGGGCCTGAAGCTCACTGACTCTACGAGCTGAAGTAACTGCCACCAAGAAAATGACCTTCCAGGTCAAGTACTTCAGATGGCAGGAATTCAGTGGCTCAAAAGGAGGTTTCATCAGCTGGGTGAGAACGACATTGAGATCCCATGACACTGTAGGAGGTTTGACGGGGGGGCTTTGACAAAAGCAAACCTACTACTACTACTACTACTTAACATTTCTAGAGCGCTACTAGGGTTACGCGGCGCTGTACAATTTAACAAAGAGAGACAGTCCCTGCTCAAAGAGCTTACAATCTAATAGACAAGTGAACGGTCGGTCCGATAGGGGCAGTCAAATTGGGGCAGTCTGGATTCACTGAACGGTAAGGGTTAGGTGCCGAACGCAGCATTGAAGAGGTGGGCTTTAAGCAAAGACTTGAAGACGGGCAGGGAGGGGGCTTGGCGTAAGGGTTCAGGAAGGTTGTTCCAAGCATAGGGTGAGGCGAGGCAGAATGAGCGGAGCCTGGAGTTGGCGGTGGTGGAGAAGGGTACTGAGAGGAGGGATTTATCCTGTGAACGGAGGTTACGGGCGGGAACGTAAGGGGAAATGAGGGTAGAGAGGTAGTGAGGGGCAGCAGACTGAGTGCATTTGTAGGTAAGAAGGAGAAGCTTGAATTGAATGCGGTATCCGATCGGAAGCCAGTGAAGTGACCTGAGGAGAGGGGTGATATGAGTATATCGGTTCTGGCGGAATATGAGACGTGCAGCAGAGTTCTGAACAGACTGAAGGGGGGATAGATGGCTAAGTGGGAGGCTGGTGAGGAGTAAGTTGCAGTAGTCCAGGCGAGAGGTAATGAGAGCGTGGACGAGAGTTCGGGTGGTGTGTTCAGAGAGGAAATGGCGAATTTTGCTGATGTTAAAGAGGAAGAAGCGACAGGTCTTGGCTATCTGCTGGATATGCGCAGAGAAGGAGAACAACTAAAGGCTGTCCTGAGATCGGCTTACCTTCCACACGGTAATGGTATGCACTGATTGCACTAAGGTGAACCCTTACAGAGTTGGTCTTGAGACCGGACTCAGACAAGTGCAGAAGGTATTCAAGCAGGGTCTGTGTAGGACAAGAGCGAGGATCTAGGGCCTTGCTGTCACACCAGACGGCAAACCTCCTCCACAGAAAGAAGTAACTCCTCTTAGTGGAATCTTTCCTGGAAGCAAGCAAGATGCGGGAGACACCCTCTGACAGACCCAAAGAGGCAAAGTCTACGCTCTCAACATCCAGGCCGTGAGAGCCAGGGACCGGAGGTTGGGATGCAGAAGCGCCCCTTCGTCCTGCGTGATGAGGGTCGGAAAACACTCCAATCTCCACGGTTCTTCGGAGGACAACTCCAGAAGAAGAGGGATCCAGATCTGACGCGGCCAAAAGGAGCAATCAGAATCATGGTGCCTCGGTCTTGCTTGAGTTTCAACAAAGTCTTCCCCACCAGAGGTATGGGAGGATAAGCATACAGCAGACCTTCCCCCCAATCCAGGAGGAAGGCATCCGATGCCAGTCTGCCGTGGGCCTGAAGCCTGGAACAGAACTGAGGGACTTTGTGGTTGGCTCGAGATGCGAAAAGGTGTACCAAGGGGGTGCCCCACACCTGGAAGATCTGTCGCACTACACGGGAATTGAGCGACCACTCGTGAGGTTGCATAATCCTGCTCAACCTGTCGGCCAGACTGTTGTTTACGCCTGCCAGATATGTGGCTTGGAGCACCATGCCGTGACGGCGAGCCCAGAGCCACATGCTGACGGCTTCCTGACACAGGGGGCGAGATCCGGTGCCCCCCTGCTTGTTGACGTAGTACATGGCAACCTGGTTGTCTGTCTGAATTTGGATAATTTGGTGGGACAGCCGATCTCTGAAAGCCTTCAGAGCGTTCCAGATCGCTCGCAACTCCAGAAGATTGATCTGCAGATCGCGTTCCTGGAGGGACCAGCTTCCTTGGGTGTGAAGCCCATCGACATGAGCTCCCCATCCCAGGAGAGACGCATCCGTGGTCAGCACTTTTTGTGGCTGAGGAATTTGGAAAGGACGTCTCAGAGTCAAATTGGCCCAAATCGTCCACCAATACAGGGGATTTGACAAAACTCGTGGACAGGTGGATCACGTCTTCTAGATCCCCAGCAGCCTGAAACCACTGGGAAGCTAGGGTCCATTGGGCAGATCTCATGTGAAGGCGGGCCATAGGAGTTACATGAACTGTGGAGGCCATGTGGCCCAGCAATCTCAACATCTGCCGAGCTGTGATCTGCTGGGACGCTCGCACCCGCGAGACGAGGGACAACAAGTTGTTGGCTCTCGCCTCTGGGAGATAGGCGCGAGCCGTCCAAGAATCCAGCAGAGCTCCTATGAATTCGAGTTTCTGCACTGGGAGAAGATGGGACTTTGGGTAATTTATCACAAACCCCAGTAGCTCCAGGAGGCGAATAGTCATCTGCATGGACTGCAGGGCTCCTGCCTCGGATGTGTTCTTCACCAGCCAATCGTCAAGATATGGGAACACGTGCACCCCCAGCCTGCGAAGTGCCGCTGCTACTACAGCCAAGCACTTTGTGAACACCCTGGGCGCAGAGGCGAGCCCAAAGGGTAGCACACAGTACTGGAAGTGACGTGTGCCCAGCTGAAATCGCAGATACTGCCTGTGAGCTGGCAGTATCGGGATGTGTGTGTAGGCATCCTTTAAGTTCAGAGAGCATAGCCAATCGTTTTCCTGAATCATGGGAAGAAGGGTGCCCAGGGAAAGCATCCTGAACTTTTCCTTGACCAGATATTTGTTCAGGGCCCTTAGGTCTAGGATGGGACGCATCCCCCCCTGTTTTCTTTTCCACAAGAAAGTACCTGGAATAGAATCCCAGCCCTTCCTGCCCGGATGGCACGGGCTCGACCGCATTGGCGCTGAGAAGGGCGGAGAGTTCCTCTGCAAGTACCTGCTTGTGCTGGAAGCTGTAAGACTGAGCTCCCGGTGGACAATTTGGAGGTTTTGAGGCCAAATTGAGGGTGTATCCTTGCCGGACTATTTGAAGAACCCACTGATCGGAGGTTATGAGAGGCCACCTTTGGTGAAAAGCTTTCAACCTCCCTCCGACTGGCAGGTCGCCCGGCACTGACACTTGGATGTCGGCTATGCTCTGCTGGAGCCAGTCAAAAGCTCGTCCCTTGCTTTTGCTGGGGAGCCGAGGGGCCTTGCTGAGGCGCACGCTGCTGACGAGAGCGCGCGCGCTGGGGCTTAGCCTGGGCCGCAGGCTGTCGAGGAGGAGGATTGTACCTACGCTTACCAGAAGAGTAGGGAACAGTCTTCCTTCCCCCAAAAAATCTTCTACCTGTAGAGGTAGAGGCTGAAGGCTGCCGGCAGGAGAACTTGTCGAATGCGGTGTCCCGCTGGTGGAGCTGCTCTACCACCTGTTCGACTTTCTCTCCAAAAATATTATCCGCACGGCAAGGCAAGTCCGCAATCCGCTGCTGGATTCTATTCTCCAGGTCGGAGGCACGCAGCCATGAGAGTCTGCGCATCACCACACCTTGAGCAGCGGCCCTGGACGCAACATCAAAGGTGTCATACACCCCTCTGGCCAGGAATTTTCTGCACGCCTTCAGCTGCCTGACCACCTCCTGAAAAGGCTTGGCTTGCTCAGGGGGGAGCACATCCACCAAGCCCGCCAACTGCCGCACATTGTTCCGCATGTGTATGCTCGTATAGAGCTGGTAGGACTGAATTTTGGCCACGAGCACAGAAGAATGGTAGGCCTTCCTCCCAAAGGAGTCCAAGGTTCTAGAGTCCTTGCCCGGGGGCGCCGAAGCATGCTCCCTAGAACTCTTGGCCTTCTTTAGGGCCAAATCCACAACTCCAGAGTCGTGAGGCAACTGAGTGCGCATCAGCTCTGGGTCCCCATGGATCCGGTACTGGGACTCAATCTTCTTGGGAATGTGGGGGTTAGTTAAAGGCTTGGTCCAGTTCGCCAGCAATGTCTTTTTTAGGACATGGTGCATGGGTACTGTGGACGCTTCCTTAGGTGGAGGAGGACAGTCCAGGAGCTCAAACATTTCAGCCCTGGGCTCGTCCTCCACAACCACCGGGAAGGGGATGGCCGTAAACATCTCCCGGACAAAGGAAGCGAAAGACAGACTCTCGGGAGGAGAAAGCTGTCTTTCAGGAGAGGGAGTGGGATCAGAAGGAAGACCCTCAGACTCCTCGTCAGAGAAATATCTGATGTCTTCCTCTTCTTCCCACGAGGCCTCACCCTCGGTGTCAGACACAAGTTCACGAACCTGTGTCTGCAACCGTGCCTGGCTCGACTCCGTGGAACCACGGCCACGGTGGGAGCGTCGAGAGGTAGACTCCCTCGCCCGCACCGGCGAAGCTCCCTCCGCCGACGTAGTCGGGGAGCCTTCCTGGGAGGCGACCGCAGTCGGTACCGCACGCGGCACCGACGCCGCAGACCTCACCCCGGGCGATGGACCAGCCGGCGCCTCGCTCGACGGTACCGGAGGCGCAAGCACCCCCGGTACCGGAGGGTTAGGGCGCAACAGCTCTCCCAGGATCTCAGGGAGAACGGCCCGGAGGCTCTCGTTCAGAGCGGCTGCAGAAAAAGGCATGGAGGTCGATGCAGGCGTCGATGTCAGAGTCTGTTCCGGGCGTGGAGGCTGTTCCGGGCTGTCCAGAGTGGAGCGCATCGACAACTCTTGGACAGAGGGTGAGCGGTCCTCTCGGTGCCGATGCCTGCTGGGTGCCGACTCCCTCGGCGACCCAGAGCTCTCGGTGCCGACACGGGAAGGGGACCGGTGTCGATGCTTCTTCGATTTTTTGGAGCGAAGCACGTCACCGGCGCTTCCCGGCACCGACGAGGAGGACGTAGAATCCAACCGTCTCTTCCTCGGGGCCGAGACCGAAGAGGGTCGGTCTCAGGGGGGCTGTACCGCAGGAGCCCTCAGGGTAGGGGGAGACCCACCCGAAGGCTCACCGCCACCAGCAGGGGAATGGACAGCTCTCACCTGCACTCCAGACGAAGCACCACCGTCCGACGACATCAGCAGACGAGGTCCCGGTACCACCGACGTCGATACAGTCGTCCGATGTCTCAGCGCCGATGCAGAGGGTCGATGCCTCGATACACTCGAAGCACTGGCAGCCGAGGATGAAGGTCTGGACGCTGGAGACGCCGATGCACTCGATACCCCCGGTGCCGATGCCGACGAAGAGCCGAGAACAAAATGTTCCACTGGGCTAACCTCGCTACCTGAGTCCGCTTTTGTAAAAGGGAACACAAACTACAGGCCTGAGGGCGGTGCCCAGCCCCCAGACACTGAAGACACGACGCGTGCCTGTCAGTGAGCGAGATTACCCGGGCGCACTGGGTGCACTTCTTGAAGCCGCTGGAAGGCTTCGATGTCATGGGCGGAAAAATCACGCCGGCGAGATCAAAACTCGAAATGGCGAAAATTGGCACCACAAAAATAGGGAGAAGAAAATTTCGACCGAGGCCTAACTAAGGCCTACCCCGACGACGAAAGAAAACTTACCGGGGCGAAAAGCTCGAAATACGGGAAGGGAAAAACCAAAAAGTATCTTCCCGAAACACTTCTCAAACTTTCTCTGAAGAAACGAGTCGAAAACGATGCGCGAGGTCAACTTTCCGGGGCACGAACGGCGAAACATGACCGTACCGAGCGCGGACAAAAGAAGACTGGCCGGCACGAGCTGGTTTCGGGCGGGAAGACGGCCGCACATGCGCGGTGCGCATCGGCGCGCGAGGGCTAGCAAAGGCTTTTGCTAGTGAAGATTCCGATTGGAGGGGCTGCCGTGGACGTCACCCATCAGTGAGAACAAGCAGCCTGCTTGTCCTCGGAGAAGACAACTTATCATAATAAGCTTTCCACACCTTCAAAAAGTGAATTTCCGATGAAAAGAACCCCTCGCCTCCTTTGCTAGGGCCAACAAATGCACCTGATTCCACCACTGCCAGTATGCCAGAGGGTCTGGCGAAGTCCAGGCCTGTAAAACGCACTTCCGTGTCACTAGAGACATCTTACAAAACAATAGGGTACTCTCCTTAGTGCCACTTTTAAATGCCCCTGGTAAGTCCAGAATAATGCTTAGCACCAGGATTTACACCAACTGAAACCAGGTGTAAATCCCAGTGTGCAAGCTGGGTGCGGATCCCCAAATTCTATAATACCTCTGACCCTCCCACTGTTATGCCCCCTTTTCAAATTTGCATGGAAATACATAGGCGCTATTTTATAACAGGGCATGTAAGTGTAGTTCCACGCTAATCTGCCTTCTTTGGCACCTTGCTTCCATTATAATGCTTTTCTGTGCCAAAAAATTGGTGTGGAAATAGCACATAACACTAGGCGCTATATATAGATTCCCTAGAGGGAATTGTGATAGAGGAATTTTGACTAGGGGATTTTGACTAGAGGAAACGCTGCAAAAACTTGCTCTAGTGGTTAGGCAACTTGTTAAATGGCTCTCCTCATAATCATGGCAATTAGAAACATTCACCAATTTAAAAAGCAACTAGGGTGCACATGTGATCATTGCCCATTTGCAAGTCCTTCCAATCCAGATTTAAGGCTATATCAAGAAATTATTTAAAATGTTATTCATCCAATAATTTTTACAGAATCAGGCCTGATATCCATGTCAGCTGTTTCGAGTTGTTGCTAGTTTGTTGTCTGTAAACACAGATTCCTCCTCATCTAATTTTTTCCCAGAGCAATATGCAGATTTTCTATATAAGACTCTGGATCAGGTTTACATTTTTGATACCAGTTCTGTATACATGGGGGATAAAGAGTGTCTTCCTCCTTATAAAGGTCCATCTTCTTCAGGTCCTACCTCAGCTCTTTAATGACCTCTTTTGTGTCTCTATCTGGATTAGGATTTGACATGCTTGCACTCTCTATTAATCCTGGTGCCTTGTAAGTTAATACAGTCCTAGCCTCACTTGCAATAAGTTAGTTCCATTTCTATCAGATACTATTTTGCCTTTGGCTAATTCTAGTTTATTGGAAGGCATGAAGCCCTCTCTCTGAAAAGAGTCTATGGTGCATCTCTGGGCAATTACCAACCCATTTCCAACCTTACTTTTCTGGATAAGCTTACCAAGAAGGTTGTTGCCCAGCAGCTATGTTCTTCTTTGGACATTACTAATTGCCTTCCTCCCAAGTACTTCAGTTTCTGGCAGGGACACAACACTGAATTGGCCCCTTGTAACCATGCTGAATGAAATTTATATGAATCGGGAATGAGGGAGGGATGCTCTTCTAGTCCAACTAGATTTCAGCTCTGTTTCTAGACTTGAAGAGGAATGTGTCAGGTACAGAACTTAGGTTTAAACCTTATTTTACCTCATATACATTTTGGGTAATCATGAATAACTTATCTTATGCTGGAACTTCTATTCTGCCTTTACCTGCACAGTTCAAGGACAGATCACAATAGAAAGAGACTGCAGCAACATATCCGGGAATTACAATACAAGTTATGCCTGAGAATTACAATACAAATTATATACAAAATCCAGTGTCTAATACAATTCTATCAATTACAATCAGAAGATTTAAGGCCAACATCAAAACAAATGAGATTTTAGAGCCAAATTCTACAAATGGTGCCTTCAAAATCGGACCTGAAAAACCACTCGCTTAGCATGATTCTAAAGTTATGTGCAGTTTATAGAATATGCTCATGTGCCCTACTTATGATTAAAATTTAGGAGCAACCATATAGGCTTCTTAAAACCAGGCTGAAATACTTGCGCCTAACTTGGGGATAGATCAGGTGTATTCTATAATAGTGCACATAGTTTTTTGAAACATCCACGACCCACCCATTTTCTTGCCCATGGCCACACACCCTTTTTGGCTGCATGCATTCGAATTTATGTGCACCATGTTATAGAATACACATAGAAAGTTGTCTGCATAAATTCTAATTAAAGCCAGTTAGTGCCACTAATTGGTTAAGTACCAATTTTCAGCACTGATTGGCTTGTTAATCAATTAAGTACGCACAACTTAAGGCACCATTTATAGAATTTGGGGGTTAGCCTTTTCCTGAATGATAAGTAGTGGTGACAGATTCTTAAAGAAAAAGGTAAAGAATTCCATAAAGCAGCCATCTGATAATGTAATGAAGCAGAAAAATGTCTAATGATTTTAATTTATATACCGTATTTAATTTATATACCGTATTTTTCCCTCCTCTAAAACCTAGGTGCTCCGGTGCGTCTTGTCTGAGTTTTGGATCGCCGTCCCGTACTTACGCGATGCCATGTTCCGTGGTGGTCTAGTGACGTCGGGGCAGGAAAGAGCCCCCTCTTTCCTGCACATCGCGCTGCTCTCCGTGCTCCTCACTGCTTCCTGACGGTCTCGGCGAGATTCAAAATGGCCGCCGAGATTCTCTGCGGCCATTTTGAATCTTGCCGAGACCGTCAGGAAGCAGTGAGGAGCACGGAGAGCAGCGCGATGGGCAGGAAAGAGGGGGCTCTTTCCTGCCCCGACGTCACTAGACCACCACGGAACATGGCATCGCGTAAGTATGGGACGGCGATCCAAAACTCGCTACCTTCGGACTATAAGACGCACCCCCCATTTTCCTCCCAAATTTTGGGGGAAAAAAGTGCGTCTTATAGTCCGAAAAATACGGTAAATCTGGAAAGTATAAAAGAAATTGATTATGAGTATTATAATTAGACATGCCATGATGTAAAAAAGTAACCTAATTTATCATATAATAAGGAACCTCACAAGACAAAATTTCAAAAACTGTGACAACTGTCTTAAAACGGATACGAGCTATAATCTGTAACCAATGCAATTTCAAATAATAATTTTAACAGAATCATATTTAGATAATCCAAAAATTAGTCTGACCACTGTATTCTGAACCAATTGTAATTGATTAAGTAATAATTTAGAGCAACAAATCAGAATAAGTTTACAGTAATCAAAATGAAACAGTATTAGTGATTTAATTAAAATTCTAAACATATTCCAGTTAAACAATTTTTTAATAACCCTCAACTTCTTCAGTACATACAAAGATTTCTTCATTATAGAGGATACGTGGTCTTGTAAAGATAACAGATTATCTAACTCCACTCTTGAGAATTTTTGAATGTAGGTCTAAAGAGAAGAAATTATTCTCAATTAAGAAATGTTGCTATATCTGCTATCATTAGTGGTCACTATCCAAAGAAATTTAGTTTTCTCTTTATTTAATTTTAAATGGTGAGTACAAATCCATAGCTCTATTTATTTCATACATAATTGAATCCGAGATAGGGTCCCTTCCTAAGTCGGTAAGCATGGTAAAAATACCATATCATCATCTGTATAAATAAAGTGTAAAAAATCATGGTGGTCTAATATCCTGCCTAAAGATAGCATCAATAAGTTATTTTATAACTCCTGCTCTGTTACGTCTATTCTTAGGTGCAGTGTTCAACAGGGTTCTATTTTTGCTCCCATGTAGTTTACTATCCTTCTTGCACTGATGGCAACTCTTATCCAGACATTGGAATTGAGTCCTCACTTATTCGCAGTTGATATTAGGAATGTTATAGTTCATAACAATTGGGATTTGCATTTTCATGTTTACTGTCTAGGCTCTGTGTTTGGTTGATAAATGGATTACATTTCATAATTTTTAATCTTCTAAAGTCCAAGTCTATTTGATTTTGTAAGAAATGTTAGTTCCATCTTTTTGTGCAGTTATGACTGGCTCTCAAATTCCAGTGTAGGAATCACTGCACTCTCTAGAGGTTTTGAACAGTTCTTTATTGTTTGCTCTTCACTTTTGGGGTCCTCGGGCTTTTTTTCTACATGTCCTAATCCTCAATAGACTGTACTAATGCCATTCTTAGCTTGCAGGGGTTCCTCTTTATAGTTTTAAAAGAGTACAACTAGTGGTCAACACTGCCATGCGACTCATTTACTAAGCATTTTGACTTGGCTTCTCCCTTTCTGCAGGAAAAAAAGTGACTTCCAGTTGCCTGCAGGACTAAATATAGCGATCCTTATCCTTGAACATCATGGTTTTTATACAGGAATGTCCTGTTACTTACATTCGTTACTAGCTCCAACCCACAGCATACCTTGTGCTCACAGTCTAATTACTTGGTTATTCCCTTGCAGTTTTGGGATGTGTTTGAGATGACCTATTCATCAGCTTTCAGTTTTATGGAACTGCCTACATGTGGAGGTTGATCTTGAGAGCTTGGTCCAGAAATTAGAAATTCAAAAAAAGAAGGTAGAGAGATAGTTCCAGCATTTGTCAATACCTAATGCTTTCCTGTTTTAGTACATTTTAGGGCAGGTACCTAGATTTTACTACTACTGTTTATCATTTCTATAGCTATACCAGACACACACAGTGCTGAACACAAACTTGTAAAAGACCATCTCTGCTCAACAGAGCTTACAATCTATTCAAGACAAACAGGACAAATAAATGATTAGAGAGTTTTATTTAATATGGGAGCATTTCCCAAACTGTGCGCCACGGCACTCCAGTGTGCCACAGGGCAGATGGGAATTCACATGCTGAGCACTGGAACAAGTTGCAAGGAGTAGGGAGTGCACCCCCCCCCCCCCTGCAATAATCCCTCTACGAGTCTATGTTGCTGATTTACGTTACACATGGCTGGGGGCAAGCTACCGATCACAGCTCAGCTGTGATTAGTCACAGAGCCTGTATGGCTCCTAAAAGGGGTGATACCCTGACTGGAAAGCAAGGAGTGAGGGGCACCAATGTCTCATAGTCCTACTGCTTGCCAATGAGACCAGGATATATTTCTCCTGTCCTATGACTTTGTAAGTCTCAGTGCTTTGAAAATTCACCTCCACATGTATATATCAACCAGTTCACCTTTATCCACATGCTTATTCATGCCTTCAAAGAAATTAAGCAAACTGGCGCAGCAAGACTTCTCTTGACTGAAACCATTCTGACTCTGTCTCATTAAACCATGTTTATGTGTTCCATAATTGTACTCTTTATAATTGATTCTACTATTTTACCCATCACTGATGTCAGGCTTACCAGTCTGTAATTTCCAGGATCACCCCTAGAACCCTTTTTAAAAATCGGTGTCACATTGGCTACCCTCCAATCTTCAGGTACTATGGACGATTTTAAGAACAAGTTATAGATTACTAATAGCAGATCATCAATTTCACGTTTGAGTTCTTTCAGTACCCTTGGATGCATGCCATCTGGTCCAGATGATTTGCTACTCTTTAATTTGTCGATTTGGCTCAGTACATCTTTCAAGGTTCACCAAGATTGCTTTCAGTTCCTCCACATCATTGCCCTTGAAAACCATTTCTGGTACAGGTAGATCTCTTACAACTTCATCCATAAAGACCAAAGAAAACAATTCATTCAGTTTCTGCGCTATGGCCTTGTCCTCCCTGAGTGCCCCTTTTGCTCCTTCATGATCCAACGGTCCCACGGATTCCCTCATGGGCTTTCTGCTTCTGATGTACCTGAAAAAGTTGTTACTGTGAGTTTTTGCCTCTGTGGTAAGTTTCTCTTCATATTCATTTTTGGCCTTTTTTTAAAAAATGCTTTGCATCTAACTTGCCAGTGCTTATGATGCTTCTGTTTTCTTCATTTGGGTTCTTTTTCCATTCTTTGAAAGACACTCTTTTGGTTCTAATAGAACAAAAGAATCAGATAAGTCTCCATTCAACATGATTCTGGCAGAAGGAGATGAATATAACGATCTTACCATATGGATATATGATTCTGGGAGTCCAGAATGCTGTAAGACACAAAACAAGTAAGTCCACTTGACCCAATCAACAGCCTTTTCTGCGTCAATTGACATAGTGAGGGTAGGGTCAGGCCTGGACCAGGCAGAGTGGAGGAGATAGCAAAAAAGTCTAGTGTTGTCCAATAGCAAAAAAAAGTCTAGTGTTGTCCAATCCAAAACAACCTTATAACAAAACAACTTGGTCAGGATGAATGAGTGGTTCAATTACTTTCCCCAATATGGAAATCATTAATTTAGTGAAAATTTTGTTATCTAGATTTAGTAATGATATTGAACAGTAATTCTGAACTAATTGTGGGTCATGGTTGGGTTTGGGAAGAACAACAACATGTGCATCTAAAAAATGTTCCACATACTTAGGGTGAAGATCTTGAAAATATAAATCCAACTTGGGTATGAGAAATGAAGAGAAAGGCTTGAAAAATTCAGCTGGTAATCCATCTATTCCTGGAGCTTTGGAGGATGCAAGAGCTTTGATAGACAGTGGTATTTCATCAATAGTAATGTTTTGGGCTAGTAGATCCTTCGATTGTATATCAAGATGAGGACATTGAATATAATTCAGGAAGTCAAATATGTCCTTAGACGCTTTAGTTTCAGAGATGTATAGTTTGCTGTAAAAGGATTTAAATGTTTGGTATATATCTGATATAGAAGTTTGTAGACAGACTTAATTAAGAGTGCTTGATTGCAGAAATACTATGCTTGGTATGAAGCTAATAGTTTTCCTGCTTTATTGGCATAAGCATAGTATACTGAGCTTTGCTTGAAGTGAATACCAGATGTAGATTGGCTCAAAGTATGGTTATATTTGAATTTTAAGGATTGCAATCCATTCCATTCCCAGCTTTTATATTCCGCAAATTTACAACAGAAATCATAGCGGGTTACAATAAAAATTCAATTTCAGTTTAAAATTTCATAGAACAAAGTGTTTATCAAATTAAAAGTTTTTTAAAGCTCTTCTAAACTGAAAATAATCTATACCTTGTAGTTGAATTGGGATCACATTCCATAGCTTAACTGCAAAACAACTAAAAGAGCTGTCATAAAAGTGTTTATAATGGATCTTACTAACCGCAGAAAGGCTTAAATTCAAGGAGTAACTACACCTACAGTGCTGACGAGATGATGGATAGGAAAGGTTCCAGGGGAGATCCAGGAAATTATAGACCGGTGAGTCTGACGTCGGTGCCGGGGAAAATGGTAGAGGCTATTATTAAAAACAAAATTACAGAGCACATCCAAGGACATGGATTACTGAGACCAAGTCAACACGGCTTTTGTGTGGGGAAATCTTGCCTAAAGGGGAGCTGGTTGATATTGAGGGGCATAATCGAACGAAAACGTCTATCTCCATGGGCGTTTATCTCCGAGAACGGGTCTGTGAAGGGGCGGACCGAACAATATAAAAAAAAAAAAATAGACGTCCATGTTTTATTCGACAATTTGTGAGCTAGGCGTTTTTGCTTTTCAGCGATAACGGAAAATGAAAGCGCCCAGCTCAAAAACGAATAAATCCAAGGCATTTGCTCGTGGGAGGGGCCAGGATTCGTAGTGCACTGGTCCCCCTCACATGCCAGGACACCAACCGGGCACCCTAGGGGGCACTTTTACAAAAACAAAAAAAAAGGTAAAAGAGCTCCCAGGTGCATAGCACCCTTCCCTTGTGTGTTGAGCCCCCCAAATCCCCCTCAAAACCCAGTGCCCACAAGTCTACACCATTACTATAGCCCTAAGGGGTGAAGGGGGGCACCTACATGTGGGTACAGTGGGTTTGGGGGGGGTTGGACGACTAAGCATTAAGCAGCACAATTGTAACAGGTAGGGGGGATGGGCCTGGGTCCACCTGCCTGAAGTCCACTGCACCCCCTAACAACTGCTCCAGGGACCTGCATACTGCTGCCAGGGAGGTGGGTATGACATTTGAGGGTGAAAATAAAAAGTTGTGAAACATCATTTTTTTGGTGGGAGCGGGTTAGTGACCACTGGGGGAGTCAGGGGATGTCATCCCCGATTCCCTCTGGTGGTAATCTGGTCATTTAGGGCACTTTTTGGGGCCTTATTCATGAAAAAACAGGGTCCAGGAAAAGTGCCCTAAATTCTAGCTACAAACGCATACGTTTTTTCCATTATCGGCGAAAGGCGCCCATCTCTGTTCGGGTGATAACCATGCCCCAGTCCCGCCTTCACCACGCCTCCGACATGCCCCCGTCAACTTTGTACGCTTCTGCGATGAAGTGCAGTTGAAAACGTCCAAGTTCGGCTTTCGATTATACCGTGTTATTCGTTTTTGTGAGATAAACGTCTATCTCCCGATTTAGGTCGGAATTTGGCCGTTTTTCTCGTTCGATTATAAGCAGGATTGTGTATCTGGATTTTCAAAAGGCGTTTGACAAGGTACCTCATGAAAGGCTACAGAGGAAATTGGAGGGTCATGGGATAGGAGGAAATGTCCTATTGTGGATTAAAAACTGGTTGAAGGATAGGAAACAGAGAGTGGGCTTAAATGGGCAGTATTCACAATGGAGAAGGGTAGTTAGTGGGGTTCCTCAGGGGTCTGTGCTAGGACCGCTGCTTTTTAATATATTTATAAATGATTTAGAGATGGGAGTAACTAGCGAGGTAATTAAATTTGCTAATGACACAAAGTTATTCAAAGTCGTTAACTCGCGACAGGATTGTGAAAAATTACAGAAGGACCTTACGAGACTGGGAGACTGGGCGGCTAAATGGCAGATGACATTTAATGTGAGCAAGTGCAAGGTGATGCATATGGGAAAAAAGAACCCGAATTATAGCTACGTCATGCAAGGTTCCACGTTAGGAGTTACGGACCAAGAAAGAGACCTGGGTGTCGTCGTCGATAATACACTGAAACCTTCTGCTCAGTGTGCTGCTGCGGCTAGGAAAGCGAATAGAATGTTGGGTATTATTAGGAAAGGTATAGAAAACAGGTGTGAGGATGTTATAATGCTGTGGTATCGCTCCATGGTGCGACCGCACCTTGAGTATTGTGTTCAATTCTGGTTGCCGCATCTCAAGAAAGATATAGTAGAATTGGAAAAGGTGCAGCGAAGGGCGACTAAAATGATAGCGGGGATGGGACAACTTCCCTATGAAAAAAGACTAAGGAGGCTAGGGCTTTTCAGCTTGAAGAAGAGACGGCTGAGGGGAGACATGATAGAGGTATATAAAATAATGAGTGGAGTGAAACAGGTGGATGTGAAGCGTCTGTTCACGCTTTCCAAAAATACTAGGACTAGGGGGCATGCAATGAAACTACAGTGTAGTAAATTTAAAACAAATCGGAGAAAATGTTTCTTCACCCAACGCGTAATTAAATTCTGGAATTCGTTGCCGGAGAACGTTATGAAGACGGTTAGCTTGGCAGAGTTTAAAAAGGGGTTAGATGGTTTCCTAAAGGACAAGTCCATAAACCACTACTAAATGGACTTGGTAAAAATCCACAATTCCAGGAATAACATGTATAGAATGTTTGTACGTTTGCGAAGCTTGCCAAGTGCCCTTGGCCTGGATTGGCCGCTGTCATGGACAGGATGCTGGGCTCGATGGACCCTTGGTCTTTTCCCAGTGTGGCATTACTTATGTAGGACACTAAAAATGTGTGAACCAATAGGCAGCAACCATAAAAAAAATCTTATAAATCAAACAAATTAAAAATCTATTCTAGCCCTCAGTAAAGGAGTAATATGCTCAAATGTTTTGCAGCAAAAAATTAACCTAGCTGCACAATTCTGCAAGAATTGCAACCTTGCCTGAAGGGTCTGATGGATACCAGCATATAGGGAGTTATATTAATCTACTAGTAAAAAAGGCCCGTTTCTGAGAGCAATGAAATGGGCGCTAGCATGGTTTTCATCGGTAGTGTGTATGCTTGAGAGAGTGTGTGTGTGAGAGAGACTGAGTGAATGTGCGAGTGTGCGTGACATAGAGTGAGGCTGTCTGTGTGAGAGTGTGTGTGTGAGAATGAGAGTGTGTGTGTGAGAAAGAATGTGAGTGTGCGTTTGATATAGACTTTGTGTGTGAGTGAGTGAGTAAGTGATTGATTGAGGGAGAGAGTGTGTGTTTGAAAGAGTGTGTGTGTGTTTCTGTGTATGTGTGAGTGTTTTAAGCAGGTGGTGCATTCCCCTCCCCCTACCGTGCCCCTCTTCTTCCCCCTCCTCTCACTGGCCCAGTCACACTCCAAGTTCCAGGCCACCCTCCCCCCCTCAGAGTGAGTGTATGTGTTTGAAAGAGTGTGTGTGTGTGTATATGTGTGAGGTTTTAAGCAGGTGGTGCATTCCCCTTCCCCTTCAGTGCTTCTCTTCCTCCCCCTCTGCTCACCGTCAACTTTCCAGTCAGCCCTCCCTCCCTCCCCCCCTCTTTACCCCTGCCCCCCTCTTCACCCCAAGCCCTCCTCCCTCCTTGTTCTTTGGCTCCCAGGCACTGAATGCAGCATCCAGGCATTGATTGTGTGCTGTGTTGCTGCTCCTCTCTCCTCTTTCTGTCCCCGTAGGAGCACAGGTACCAGGAAGTTGTTTTGAAGTTCCTGTTCCTGCGCTCCAGGGCCAGTGAGAGGAGAGATGAGTGGCTGCAAAGCAGACAGCCAACGGCTGAAGGCTGCCTGCGTTTCCGTTTTTTTTGTTTTGTTTTTAAGATACGCAGCGATCTTTGAGGGGAGAGGGTGGATATGGGAAGCGGCGACTTCAGGGGGTGGGGTTGACTTCAGGGGGTGGGATTGAGAGGTGAAGCGGCGAACTCGGGGGGGGGGTGGAGTTTGAAAGAGGCGACCTTGGGGGGGGGGGGGGTGCATAGCATAGGGGAAGCAGCGACCTCACTCGCGGGCGGATAGAGAAGGGAAGTGTCGAACTGGGGGGGGGGGGGGTGGAGAATGGAAGAGGCGACCTTGGGGGGGGTGGAGAGGGGAAGCGGTGACCTCGTGGGCGAGTGGAGAGGGCGGGGAAGCTGCGTACTTGGGGCGGGGGTGGAGAGAGGAGGTGACGAACCTCGTGGGGCGTGGAAACAGAGCTGGGCTTCCTTGATTCATCGAGTGTCTTTGCTCCGCCCTCAACGTCATCACGTTGTGACGCGAGGGCGGGGCAGACACTTAAGGCCAAACCGGATATCTCGGGTGCCTCAAGTTCCAGGTGAGGCTTCATTTGAACGTTGGAGGTGCCTTTTATATATATAGAAGATATGTGGTAAAACAACAGCCTGACAGGAAAAAAAGATGATCTGATTGCCCTAAGCTGTCTTAGTTTAAAGAATATCCTCCTGCTTAAATTATTAATCTAATTTTCCATTGTTAATTGTTGAATCTAATATGAAACCCAAAACCCTAGATGAAGTTTCTAAAGCCAAGCACTCCCCTGTCTTAACATTATTTGGAACACTGACTAGGGAAGTACAGAAATAAAGCAATTTAGTTGTAGCTGTTTTGAATTTTAACAAATTTTGCGATGCCCAAGAATGTGTCTTTCCAATACATTATGAGATTACTCTCTCTATATTACTAATAACAGACAGTAATGGTAATAAAATAAAAATATCATTAGCATATGATGCAACATATTGGGGTCCTTTTACCAAGCTGCGGAAAAAAGGGCCCTGCACTAGCGGCGGGGGCTGTTTTTTCTCACGCGCCAGGGCCCTTTTTACTGCAGTGGGTAGAAAGCCCCAAGACAAACATGGCCATGCGGTAAGAGAACTCTCACCATCTGGCTATGCGGTGGGGAGCCCTTACCACCACCCACTGAGGTGGTAATAAGTGCTCCCATGGTAACCCAGTGGTAACTAGTCAGCACGCGATGATGCCCGATTACTACCAGGTTACCACCATGCAAGCCATTTCCGTGGTTTTTCTTTTCCCCCCGGAAATGGGGCATGTTTGGGGAGGAACTATCGCCGGTGGCCGCGTTGGGCCAGTGGTAGTCCCGATTTAGCATTGGGTACACCCACGTTGGGCTTACTGTTGTTTTTAAAAAACCCCAGTATAAAGAGGAATTAAAAAAATTCCCCAAGGAATGCATAAAAATGTTAAACAGTATAGGTGACAATGGTGAACCCTGCGGGACACCAAAATTTGGACTCCAACTATTGGAAAATTTCCCATTCTTTAATCGTTGAAGGACATTGGGATCATGTTTGTTATATAGTGAGGTTTCAAGCACATGCATATCAGATTCTAAAAAGGTTAGCTCTGGTTTACATTTCTTCTTTTGGAATGCAGTGTAGCTGATCACTTCTCCTCTGAGCCATACTTGATATTCCCAAATGGTTGTATAGACACATACCTGGAATGGTATTTCAAGAGAAGAAGTCTTCTGAAAGATGGCTGATATGGTCGATAAAATCTTGATCTGCAAATCAGAAGGGGTAAAGCTTCCACATATTCTGTTTCAAAACATCCCAGGACCACTGAAATATAAAGGATACCGCTATGTGATCTGATATGGTAATGTCATGGATCTTTGAGGATTGTAACATGGGTATGAGGTTTTTGGTAGCCATACAATAATCTAATCTGGAAAATGTGTGGCGAGGTGGAGAACAAAAAAAGAATGGTCTCTGTCATCAGGATGTAAAAGCCTCCATATTCTTGCATGATAGATGACAGAATAGCTCAGGCTTTAAACTTGGTGGGCCAACAATTTGAGGTAGTGTATGTTTTTCCTACGCATTCTGTTGGCCAAATCAGTAACCTCTGATTGCAGAGTATCTTGTTTGAGAAGATGCTGCTGCGTGGTCTGTGCCAGGGCATTGTGCGCCGTCATGCACTCTTCTAAAAGTTCCAGGCAGGCACTGGATCTGGTGAGCAATGTATTTATTTATTTCATACACTTGTACCCCGCACTTTCCCCACATATAGCAGGCTCAATGAGGCTTACACAGTAAAGAAAAAAAAACATTACAAAGTCCTGTAAGGAGAATGTTACAAACTACAACAACATAATAATAATAAGGTTTGAAGAATATATGGGTTGGATATGGGAAGGTAAACAAGGATAGATAGGCAAATGGAGAGGAGATTGGGAGGGGGATATAATAGGAAGATGGGGAAGAAACGATTAGAGGATGAGTAAAGGGGTATTAGAAGATAAGTTTAAAGGTAAAATTGGCATCAGAGGCAGTGTCATTGTCAGAGCAGGAGTTGTATAAGTGGGCTGATAGGATTAAATAGGGTCGTCAGGGTAAGCTTGCTTGAAGGATGCGTCTTCAACATTTTCCTAAAGGGTAGATAGTCAATAATTGTTCGGATGGATCTTGGTAGAGCGTTCCAAAGCTGGCTGCCCAAGAAGGAGAAATTGGATGCATAGTAGGTTTTGTAATTAATTCCTTTGCAGTTGGGAAGGTGTAAATTAAGATAGGTACGTGAGGACCTTGATCTGTTTCTGATTGGAAGGTCAATCAAGTCATTCATGTAGCTAGGGAATTCTCCGTATATGATCTTATGAATCATTGTGTGGACCATGAAATAAATTCTTTCTTTGAAGGGGAGCCAGTGAAGCTTCTTACGAAGAGGTGATATGCTTTCAAATCTTGACTTACCAAAGATAAGTCTCGCTGCCGTGTTCTGGGCAGTCTGAAGCCTCTTCAGGACTTGGGTCTTACATCCTAGGAAAACACTGTTGCAGTTATCCAAGTGGGTAATAACTGTGGATTGTACCAGGTTCCAGAAAGTGACCAAGGGAAGATAAGATTTTACTCGTTTCAGTATCCACATCATACTGAACATTTTTTTCATGGTTAACTTAGCGTGATTATCAAAAGATAGATGGCTGTCAATTGTTACTCCAAGGATAATTTAGGCTGTTAGATATGGAGAGTGCAACATCAGGGGTGCTGAGAGTAGTCAGGAGGATTGGGGAGTATTGAGATGAAAGGACTAGGCACTGTGTTTTTTCTTTATTTAATTTCATCTTGAAAGCATTAGCCCAGGAGGTTAGGGTGGTCATGCCAGTAGTAATTTTATCGGAGATTTCTGACAAATTGGATTTGAAGGGGATAAATATGGTGACGTTGTCAGTGTATATGAAGGGATTAAGGCCGTGTTTGGTTAATAACCTGGCCAAGAGTATCATCATAAGGTTGAAGAGTATCGGGAAAAGTGGAGATCCCTGTGGTACCCCGCATTCTGATGACCATTGGGATGATATGTTTGAGGTCCCTTTGACTTGGTAGGATCTTGTGGTGATGAAATTTTTTATCCAGTTGATAATATTGCCGCCAATCCCAAGTTTGTCCAGAAGTTTGATAAGGATAGTATGATCAATGTAGAAATTTCAGTTACTTCAGTTTTAATCTGTCGTGTTTATTTTGTTGCATTAACTCACGCAACATTTTTATATTGTCTGCCAATGCTTTCTGATGGTTTGGTGGTTTGGGAGGCAAGGTGGTCTTTTCTGGCCTGGTGGACTCCATTTTAGATCTTTTGGACACAGACTGAACCAAGTAAGGAGCTTCATTCTTCGATAGTTTGGAAGCCATTGCAGACCAAAGCTTGAATTTGACGAAGTCCAAGCACAGTGATAGCTAAAGCAGCTGATATAAACCAAAAATAGGAGCCACTCACCCACATGTCCATTCTGGAGCAGATCACGTGATGTCCCCTGTATATGCTATAATTTTAAATAAAAAATTAACTTAAATAATGCAGTATTTTTAGTAAAATACAAATGGTAAAATGAGCAATGCAAATGAATGACAAATACATGAACAGCAAATCTGTTTCGATATTTATAACCAAAGTTGCTTTAGATATAAGCTGGCCAATATTCAAAACTATTTAACCGGCCAGCAACGGCTTCTGGCCGTTAAATAGCGTTTTAGTGCCTAAACGTTGAATATTCATGATTCGGCTATATCATGTGACATAGCCGGTTAGGCGTGGCTATTCAGTGTCAAACCCACTATGTTTAGTAGTTAAAATAGGCCGCGTAAATAGCAGGCCTATCTTTAACCGCTAAGCACTTAACCGGTTTTGCACTGAATATCAGCTTAACCAGTTGTTGCTGCAGTCAAAAGCGAAACAGGATATTCAATGCCAGTCACTGGATATGGGCCAGAATTGAATATTCAGTCTTTGTGTCAACATCAGACAGTCACCGTGCAGCCCGACGCTGGCTGAAAATCAGGGGAAATATTTTTGGTTTTTGATAATATAATTATGCCTACATTATCTATTCAGGTAATTTATGTTGTAGTAGTACTGTGTGGGATGTAGCATTTGAATTCCTCTGACACTTTAGAACTGGTCCGCCCCTCTCCCCCTTCTAAACACACTCTTTCATAAAAATTGCTGCACTTCTATGAAAACTCAATAAAAATGATTAAAAAACAAACAAACCTATGATCGTTTCCATTCTGCTTAACCCATGATGACTCAAGGCGGATCACAGAGATAAGAAATTGTGCCATAATCCCAAGAGGAAACAACATAATCGTATATAATCACATACCCCACAGTATCTGACATAAACACCGAATAATGAAATATGGCATTTTAATCAGGAAATGGACACTTTTCAACTCTGACGCATGATCACACCCTAATATTTTGTGTGAATCACCCCAACCTATTTACCGATACTTCTTATTGTACTTGTCACCCCTATACTGTTTTTGTTCACACCTGTAACCACCAGTCTGTAACCACCTCTCCGGAACTATGTAAGCCACTTTAAGCCTACTAATAAGTGGGAAAAGGTGGAATACAAGTGTAACAAATTTATTTATTTATTTATTTATTGCATTTGTATCCCACATTTTCCCACCTCTTTGTAGGCTCAGTGTGGCTTACAATATATCATGAATGGTGGAAGTATATGAGAAAGTAGACATTTAGTATTACAGAAGGATCTTGGTTAATATTATAGTTACTAGTAAAAAAGGCCCGTTTCTGACACAAATGAAACGGGCGCTAGCAAGGGTTTCCTCGGAGTGTGTATGTTTGGGAGAGTGTATGTGAGAGTGACTGTTTGAGAGTCAGAGTGAAAGTGTGAGTGAGTGTGTGTGTGTGAGAGAGAGAGTGAGTCTGGATGTGAGTGTGTTTGTGAGAGAGTGTGTGTGTGAGAATGAGAGTGTGTGTATGTGAGACACAGTGTGAGAGAGAGTGTGTGTGTGAGACACAGATTCTCTGTGAGAGTGAGTGTATGAGACCAAGCGAGTGTGTGAGTGACTGTGTGGCACATAGAGAGTGAATGTGATACAGTGTGAGGCAGAGTGTGTGAGAGTGAGAGTCAGAAAGACATTGTATATGAGAGAGAGAGTGTGAGCCCTGCCCTCCCAATCCATGCCCATCTGTCCCCTGCCCCCTCCATTCATCCTTTTCCAGCAATTCCCCTCTCTCCCTGAGCCCTGCCCTCCCAATCCATGCCCATCCATGCTCCTCTGTCACCTGCCCCCTCCATTCATCCCTATCCAGCAATTCCCCTCTCTCCCTGAGCCCTGCCCTTCCAATCCATGCCCATCCATGCTCCTCTGTCACCTGGCCCCTCCATTCATCCCTATCCAGCAATTCCCCTCTCTCCGTGAGGCCTGCCCTGCAATCCATATCCATCCATGCCCATCTGTCCCCTCCATTCATCCCTATCCAGCAATTCCCCTCTCTCCCTGAGGCCTGCCCTCCCAATCCATGCCCATCCATGCTCCTCTGTCACCTGCCCCCTCCATTCATCCCTATCCAGCAATTCCCCTCTCCCTGAGTCCTGCCCTTCCAATCCATGCCCATCCATGCTCCTCTGTCACCTGGCCCCTCCATTCATCCCTATCCAGCAATTCCCCTCTCTCCCTGAGGCCTGCCCTGCAATCCATATCCATCCATGCCCATCTGTCCCCTCTATTCATCCCTATCCAGCAATTTCCCTCTCTCCCTGAGTCCTGCCCTCCCAATCCATGCCCATCCATGCTCCTCTGTCCCCTGCCCCCTCCATTCATCCCTTTCCAGCAATTCCCCTCTCTCCCTGAGCCCTGCCCTCCCAATCCATGCCCATCCATGCTCCTCTGTCCCCTGCCGCCTCCATTCATCCTTTTCCAGCAAGTCCCCTCTCTCCCTTCCATGACCCCCCCTCGCATCCATGCTCCTCTCTCTCCCATGTCCCAGCCTGGCCCGCCCTCTTCTCCCCCCCCCTTCGCATCCATGCATCCCTTTTTGGTTTTTTTCTTTTTTTTTAATTTACCTCCGTGGCGGTTCCGGCAGCGAAGCGTCAGGGAAGGAGGCGGCGCTCCCGACGTCTAGCTTTCCCTTCGATGTGTTCCGCCTTCTTTTGACGTCATCTTTGACGTCAGAAGAAGGCGGAACACAGCGAAGGGAAGGCTAGACGTCGGGAGCGCCGCCTCCTTCCCTGACGCTTCGCTGCCGGATTTGATTTTTTTTTCCCGCCCTCGACGTCATGACGTTTGACGCGAGGGCGGGGCAGAGACGGCTGGCTGGCTGGCTTGAAGGCTTCACACCACGAATCCACGAACCCTTCAGCCTGGGAGTGACGTCAGATGGCTTCATGGCTTCACAGAACTTTGTCCTCAGAACGTTGAGGGTGCGTTTTATTATATAAGATATGCAAGAATGCACACGTGTGTACAGCGAAGGGGTGAAATTTACCTTAACTGGACAGTGCAGCTGGAAATGCCCCATTAGCACTCAAGTCAAAGCCGGCTATTTTAAGGACGTTCCGGGGATTGGATTGAGCGCTTAGCTAGTTAAATGCCAATATTCTTAACGTTTAACTGGTTAGGGTAACTGCATAAATAGGACCCCATAAACAGGTCTGTCTTTATGCAGTTTGTCATACTGGTTAAGTGCTGAATATTGAACTTAACCAGCTGTGTTTTAGCTGGCTCCTATGCCCGGAAATTCAAAGTTGGAGCCCATACATGACCCAGCTTTAAATATCTGGGTTTAATGCTGGTGGCAATCAGCAAAATGTTGATTGCCATTGGCTGGATATCGGATCCATTATGGCCATAATGTACATACTACCCCATTAGACATGTATGTCTGTTATTTTAGAAACCTACGCGTGTAAATACTCCTAATTAAATACAGAGGCCACAATCTTTTTGCACTGTCAATTATGAGGGGGGGGGGGGGGGGGAGAAACAATGGAGGATTAAGAAGGAGAATTCCTTAATCCCTCCTATAACGAGCTACCCAAAATGAACACTTTTTAAAAAACCTATACATGCCTGGGAGCAGCAGTAAACCCTGATGATCTATTTAGTCAAATACATCCATTCCCCTTCTGAATGGGGAATACATGTATAGATTTGGCTGTACCTAAGTCCCATCTAAATCATGCCACTTTGCCATAGGAACATAGTACATATTTATATGTGTAAATCCTGGCTTTCTATGTGTATCCAAGATATATGTGCAAATGCTGCTATTTAGGTATATAAATTGTGACTGTAACTTCTAAAATAACCACCATAATCTAAATAAAATGCATTATGAAATGCCAAATGATCATTTGGGCCTTTAATGAATTCTAAATAATATTTTTAAATGTGTAGAAATTTTGACAAAGTAAATTGAAGCAGCAAGAGAGAAAATAGGCAAATTAAAGTGATAATAGATACTGATGATGAGACCATTGCACCAAACTCCCTAGTGGTGTAGCTAATGGAGTTTTAAAAGGAGATGTCATTATGGAAAATATCATATTGTTTAACAAGAATGTTTTAAGCTGACACAATAGCAACTAAGGTGTCTGGTGATTATGAAGTAGTCATTAGCAAACACAATACACTTTAGCTGTACAGTGATAAATATTGCCACTGTCTAGTGAACTATTCCAAGTGACTATTGCCATGATGTGTGCTTTACAAAGTAAGAATTTGTCTTAGTACGTTTAGGATTCTGTTCTTAAGATTTGAAATGCTTTTTTGTCACGTTATTAATGTAATAAAGGACATCATCTACTTGTATTTTAGGAATTTATTTTTTATTTGTTACATTTGTATCCCACATTTTCCAACCTATTTATAGGCTCAATGTGGCTTACATAGTACCGGAGAGGTGTTTGCAGAGTACTATAAATGATTATTTACCATGGGCATTTATGGTTTTGGAAATAGCATCTGTTATACAATTAAGTACTTTTTGGTGTATGTTTTAGTAGAGTGCTTACAATTGATTATATGCTGCTGTAAAAGTTGGGATTCTAATGCCACTGCAGGGGATACAGCTCCATGTATAGAACTTCAGTGATGTTGGTGCTAGAATTCTGACACTACATAAGCTGCACTGATATCACTGCTGGAATGTTATGCTAGCTGTAACATTAGGGGATAATTTTATTAATTGGCTGCATTAGTGAAGTGTGCACATAATTTCTGCTATGCAGACTCTGCTGAATTTTCAAAAGCCTCTGCATAAATGCTATCTCCACCCCTGAAGTGCCTTCACTTACTGTGATCAAAAGTATACACATACTTTTATATATTAGGATTTATATACCACCTTCATGAAAAAATTCACCCATGGAGGTGTATAGTCAGAATGAGTTGAACATAGATATAAGACAATTACAGCAGTAAAAATAGTCAAATATCAATACATATGGCATAGTATGCTACTTAGATTGTCAACACAATATGCAATAAAACATCTGAATAGACATAAGGTGTCAGCTGAAAGCTCATCTCTTTAAGCAAGCCTACTCAAATGCCCCAACCTAATCTTGCCAACTTCCACCCCCAATTCTGTTCTGACTTAAATACCAACCTCCCATCCTTCTCTTTCCATCTCTCCTTAATTTTATCCCTCCATACCCTTTCTCCCAAATTACACTATCCTATCCTGTCTACCCTCTTTTATCCTAGTCATATATTATCTAGCTCAACTTATCATACACTACTAAGCCCAACTTTACATTGTTTTACTACTGTTTTATTAAAATTCTATTAACTTTGTATTTCAAATTACTATGTAAGCCGCATTGAGCCTGAATTATGTGGGAAAGCGCAGGGTACAAATGTAATAATAATAATAATAACACATAGACGGATAAGATTAAGTAATGGGAGTTAGAAAACAAGGGGATTAATTTAAAGAAAGTTACATGTGAAGTCAGAAAAGTTGCATGAATATAATCTGAGCTAGGGTAGGTGTACAAGGGAATAGCCAGCAGCCCATTTCTGGGGGGGCCTGGGGTAGATTGGAGGGGGCCACCCATTCCTCTCCGGCCTCTCCTGTCCCTCAACCCGTTAAAAATGTTACCTTTGCTAGTGCACAAGCCCAAGCCCCGCCAGCTGAAGAGCTCTATGGCCCAAACTTGCCCTGGTATAAAGACGTCAGCAGCATGCTTTCTAGTCACTGATGCCGGCACTCCTCGTGCATGCTCAGTTCATGCACGTGAACTGAGCATGCACGAAAAGTGCCAGCATCAGTGGCTGGAAAGCATGCCACTGACTTCTTCGCACTAGGGAAGGTTCGGGCCAAGAAGCTTTTTGGCTGGCGGGGCTTGGGCATCCCTGCAAGTCATTCAAAGTATGGCAGTTGGGGGGCCCAGGCCCCCAAGGCTTCCTTATGGCTATGTCACTGTTATGAAAGCTATACTAGCTTCCACTGTTGTTTCACATTCAATATCAATTGTTAATTTTAATTTTTTAAAACTAAGGTTAAGTATCTTCAGAGTAAGATGATTAGTATGATGATGGTGGAGCCAATTATAATCCAAACAAAAAAAACAGCACCACGGGCCTTTAAAAATGGAACACAGTTCTTTAATGAATGAGCCTTGACAAAAAGACCCGACACGGGCCGTGTTTCGGTGACTAGCACCTGTGTCAGGGGTCACAGTGATGACGTGGAAAACTTGGGGAATAACTCGAATATATTCCTCTACAATATATTATTCCTTACCCCACGTCTCATATAGTAAAAGCTACAAAGCACCAAGGCACTTTCACTTTCTGTACCCAAATGGATACACACCCTTTGTTTGCAAATTACAGACTGTATTAAGTTCAGCAGTATTAAGAGAAGGGGACCTGCCACCAATAACCGCTACGAAGGGACATGTGAAATGTGATAGATCAAATTGCCAAATATGCACTTCGACAATAGTAGGCAACAGCTTCGTACATGAGGGGAGGACATATTATCTAAGACAGGGGTAGGCAACTCCGGTCCTTGAGAGCCGCAGGCAGGTCAGGTTTTCAGGATATTCACAATGAATATGCAGGAGATAGATTTGCAAGCACTGCCTCCATGGTATGCAAATCTATCTCCTGCATATTCATTATGGATATCCTGAAAACCTGACCTGCCTGCGGCTCTCGAGGACCGGAGTTGCCTACCCCTGATCTAAGACATAATACTACCTGTCGCACCCCGTATGTGATTTATTATATCGTTTGCCCCTTCCAACAAGGTGTATATAGGTAAAACGAGCAGATCTTTAAATGCCAGAATGGTTGAACATCGCTCTCGTATTACAGCACAACAACTAGGTGCTCCATTGGTCCAGCATTGCATGCAGAACAAACACACAGCCCATGCTTTGAAATGCATGGTGACTGACCATGTGACCCTGAGCATCAGGGGAGGAGACAGAAACAGAAAGTTGCTACAATAAGAGACTTTCTGGATATACCATTTAAATACCTTGGAACCAAAGGGTTTGAACACTTATGTTCACTGGGGCTGCTTTATGTGATACTCTTTTAGTCACCTAACACAGCTGATAACAGAGACTGCCATGTCTAAACTCGATCCACTTCAATCCGGTTTTCGCCCTCTGCACTCGACTGAAACGGCACTCTCTAAAGTTTGCAATGACCTGCTCCTGGCCAAATCCAGAGGTCACTACTCCATCCTCATCCTCCTCGATCTTTCCGCCGCGTTTGACACTGTCAATCATGATTTACTTCTTGCCACGCTGTCCTCTTTTGGGTTCCAAGGCCCTGTCCTCTCCTGGTTCTCCTCTTATCTCTCCCACCGCACCTTCAGGGTACACTCCCATGGATCTTCCTCCACTCCCATCCCACTATCTGTTGGAGTTCCCTAGGGATCTGTCCTTGAACCCCTTCTCTTCTCAATCTACACCTCTTCCCTGGGCTCGCTGATCTCGTCTCATGGTTTTCAGTATCATCTTTATGCTGATGACACCCAGCTATACCTCTCCACACCTGACATCACCGCGGAGACTCAGGCCAAGGTATCGGCCTGTTTATCCGACATTGCGGCATGGATGTCCAACCGCCACCTGAAGCTGAACATGTCCAAGACCGAGCTCCTTGTCTTTCCTCCTAAACCTACTTCTCCTCTTCCTCCACTCTCTATCTCTGTTGATAACACCCTCATCCTCCCCGTCCCATCTGCCCGCAACCTCGGAGTCATCTTCGACTCCTCCCTCTCCTTCTCTGCGCATATCCAACAGACTGCCAAGACCTGTCGCTTCTTCCTCTTCAACATCAGCAAAATTCGCCCTTTCCTCTCTGAGCACACCACCAGAACTCTCGTCCACGCTCTCATTACCTCTCGCCTTGATTACTGCAACTTACTCCTCACCGGCCTCCCACTCGGCCATCTATCCCCCCTTCAATCCGTTCAGAACGCTGCTGCACGTCTTATATTCCGTCAAAACCGATATACTCATATCACCCCTCTCCTCAAATCACTTCATTGGCTTCCGATCAGATATCGCATACAATTCAAGCTCCTCCTCCTTACCTACAAATGCACCCAGTCTGCGGCTCCTCACTACCTCTCCACCCTCATCTCCCCATATGTTCCCGCCCGCAACCTCCGCTCACAGGACAAAGCCCTTCTCTCAGTACCCTTCTCCACCACTGCCAACTCCAGGCTCCGCTCATTCTGCCTTGCCTCACCTTATGCCTGGAACAATCTTCCTTTACCCATACGCCATGCCCCCTCCCTACCCATCTTCAAATCTCTGCTTAAAACTCACCTCTTCAATGCTGCCTTTGGCGCCTAACCGCTCGAGAAATATAAAATGCCCCAATCTATCCACCCTATCAGATTAACTGTTCACTCGTCCTCTAGATTGTTCACTTGTCTTTAGTTTGTTCTCTTGTCTTTTAGATTGTAAGCTCTTTGAGCAGGGACTGTCCTTCTATGTTTAAATTGTACAGCGCTGCGTAACCCTAGTAGCGCTTTAGAAATGTTAGTTAGTAGTAGTAGTAGTACTCTTTTAGTCACCTAACACAGCTGATAACAGAGACTGCCATGTCTAAACTGACAAAAAAACGGCGTAAGACACTGAAGGCAGTTACACTGTGAGCCATTAGTTTGATTTTAATTGATATCTAAGAACAGCAGTCGGGGGATATCAATAATTTTATTTCTGTTTCCCAGGTCCGGATTGCAATTGTAAAAGAACCCTTGAAAAAGCAGTCACAGCGAAACAGGCGCCAGTCGGGGGGGGGGGGGCAAGACCAGTACCTGGGGCACGAGAAGTACCTGGACTGGACAGCAAAGGACAGTAATAATACCAGATAAGTATATATGGCCAGGCTGGATGTAGACCACACAGCCGATAGCGCCATTATTACTAACTGATTCCGGCTGCATTACTCGATCTGTAAAGGAAGTATGCATAACTACAGCGGAGAAGCATAGAAATGATTTAGGCTCCGTCATTGACTGCATGAAAGTTAATATTGAATAGTTAGAAAGCACCACAAAGAAAAACTAAAAAAATATATAAATATTAAAGTAGAGGTAGGAGGGAGGTTGTCAATGATTAAATTTGTCGTCATTTAAAAGACATACACCAAAATGGTGTAAAAGATTATTATGGTGACTGGATGAGACTCTCTCCCTTTCAGGTTAAGCAGCCTTTTACCCAAAATTAAAAACAGACTCTCAGCCATTGTCAATACAGGATCCTGCCTAGCTTTTCCTTCTCTCCCACTTATAGTGCAAGCTTCTTTGTAACTTATAATTCCTTTTGAACTGTTCATTGAACAGCGAGGTTACAACACATCATTCCTTGTATTTCTCATACAACCTAGCACCAGGACATTTCCACCTACTTAAGGGTTGTTACTTAAAACCTTTCTGGAAACCTTTGCAATTACTAAAGGCATTCTTACTGGGGCTACTATGTAATTCCATACTATGTAAGCTGCACTGAGCCTGCTACCGAGCGGGAAAGAACGGGGTATAAATGCAACAAATAAATACTGCAGCATTCACACAGCTTGGCAGTTTACCACCTCTTCCCCTCTTTTTCCTGGAGGAATATGCTCTTAAGAAGGATTTTGTTGTCAGAGAATGTGGTAAAAGCAGTTAGCTCAGCAGGGTTTAAAAAAGGTTTTGCTAACTCCAAGAAAAGTTCATAAGCCATTAGTAATATGGCCTTGGAGAAAACCCACTGCTTATTTCTAGGATAAGTAGCATAAAATCTATTTTACTATTTTAGGATCTTGCCAGGTACTTGTAACCTGGATTGCCCACTGTTGGAAACAGGATACTGGGCTTGATGGACCTTCGGTCTGTCCCAGTATGGCAACACTTAAGTTCTTATGCTACCACACCTGATCCTGCTTCAAGCTCCCGGAAATAAACATCTCAGGGTGGAGATTTCCCTTCCTTCCTGGACCCAGGGAGTGCAGCTTTCTATCCCTCCCAGTCTCTCTCCAGACTTAGGACTGCTGCCTTCCTTCCCTTTCCCTCTCTGTCTACCTCCAAAGAAATAACCCTCTCTTTAAACCCTGCTCTCATGGGCAGATGATCGAAAGCCCCACACTGTTCCAAACAGCGCTCTAAAAATAGCAATGGAACAGCAAAGGGCTTTACTGTTTCTATGATCAGAGATAATAGCATGCAAATTTAAGCATGCTATTCTCTCTGATCATAGGGTAGAAGTACGGGAGGATGGCGAGGAGTGACGTCACCAGCGGAGATGGCAGCATAAGCCAAGAGCTCCGACGAACCCCGAGCAAAAAAAAATAAAACCACCTCGATAAACCAACGGATTACGAGAAGTAAAGAGAGATCAGCAAGAATAAACATCAGGCGAGCAGGAAAAAATGCTATCACAAACCTCCGTGGTCGATTTATCGGCGTTTGCCTATGCAAACACTACCGCAAACAAACATGGCGACGCCTCGGCGGAGCGGCCGCCCGACCCACTGAGCGAACAACAAGAACATAATTCTCCACCGCTATTCGAGTCGGGAGACGGCACGGAACAAGAGGAGACTACACTCCGAGACATCGGCTCCTGGGTGAAGGAAATACAGATAGACCTGAAGGCCATGCGCTCGGATCTCGCAGCGCTGGGCGCGGACCTGAGAGGAGAAATAGGGGCGCTCGGGGTCCGCGTGGCAGAAAACGAGGATAGACTCGAGGAGCAGGCCGAAGCCATACAGAGCCTAAATCGACACACAGCCGAGTCTAAACAAGAGGCCCAACAGATCTGGGACAAACTGGAAGACTTGGAGAACCGCAGCAGAAGGAACAATATAAGATTCAGAGGACTTCCAGAGATTCCAATATATGCGGACTGCGAGGGAGTGGCGCAGAAGATTGCAAGCGCATTGCTGACCACAATACAAATTAATGAGGAACCAACAGAGATTCAAATTGTGCGCGCCCACCGGGCATTAGGACCGCCAAGAGCAAATAGACCACGGGATATCATTGCATGTTTTGCAGATTTTAAATTAAAAGAAAAGCTCATGCAGGCATCCCGAGCGGCAACAGACTTTCAATGGGATTCAAATGTGGTACATTGCTACCAAGATCTAGCGGCTTGCACTCTGAAGAGGAGAATAGAACTGAAATCCCTCACACAAATGCTGCAAAAAGAAGGGATCCGATACCGATGGAGCTACCCATTTGCCTTACGCTTCTATAAAGACGGCAAGCTCCACCAGATAAGAAACTTGGATGAAGCAAGAGAAATACTGCCCGACAACATCAGAGCGGGGGAAGGGAATACAACACACCCGCCTACTGCGACTAAACTGGTCAAACCACGATGGCAAAGAGTGACAAAAGGCAGAGGACGCTTACAACGACAGTACTCGGACCCCCGACTAAGAACTGTATTGGAGACTAATGGACAATGAATAATATGAAAGCACAGAATAAGAACTGACATGGGAAGTTCACCCACAGAGTAAGTCAGATAGACCTGGAAACAATAGCAAAAAAAAAAAAAAAAAAAAAAAAAAAAAAAATTTACTCTACTATAGGATATGCATGGGATTTACAAAAAAAAAAAAAAATGGTAGGTCTGTTATGTTTTACTATATCTTGTAACTTGCTGATTTAATACTGTTTTGTAGTTGGATACTGTTTAATATCTCTATGTGTAAAGAGGGGGGTGAGGTCTCTACTCCAAAGGCACATAAAAGCACAGGATGCAATTGTGCCAACTAGGAGGGAAGAGGAAAAAAGGGATGGGTGGGGGGAGGGAAGATAGAAGACACAAGCATGTGAATTTGATGACCATATCTAATATAACAAAAGAGATACAGATGAGCTATCAAGCAGAGGATAGGAATTATAAAATACCACATACACTCTGGGGATGAGCAAGATAACTTGGATGACCCTTAATGTTAAGGGACTAAATTCCCCAACAAAACGCCAGCTATTATTTAAAGAGATACAACGCCTAAAGGCTGACGTGGCATTTATACAAGAGACACACCTGCTACCAGTTAAGGAACATTTATGCCAAGGGGGACAGGGTCGACATATATATTTTGCATCCAACCACAAAGAAAAAAAGAAAAAGGGAGTTTCTATAATATTGACCAGCAAATTCCCATGGCAGGTACAGAATATAATAAGAGACAGAGAGGGCAGATATCTTCTCTTAGTGGTGAAACTGGGAAGGGAGACATTTTCCTTACTAAACATATATGCCCCAAATGAACGTCAGGGTGCCTTCTATAGGGAAATATCCAAGATACTGAGTAAGAATGTTGAAGGCACACTGCTAATGGGTGGAGACTTCAACCTGACGATGTGCCCAAAACTAGATAACACAACAGAGGGAGTACGATATGCACAATCAGAAAGGGCCCAGCTACATAAATTTTTAGAAACTTGGCAATTACTAGACCTATGGCGCCACCAGCACCCACAATCCAGGGGATATACATATTACTCGGGAGTTCATGACTCACAATCACGTATAGACATGTGGCTAGGACCACCTAACATATTTTCCAGAGTAAAAGATATATCAATACTCCCAAGAACATGGTCAGACCATGCACCGGTCATTTTAGACTTGGAAACGTCGATACGACCCCCGGAGGCCCCAATATGGCGGTTCAAGGATGAGCTATTAGCAAACACTACAGCGATCACCCGCATAGAAGCAGAGATAAAGGAATACATAACGATCAATGATAATGGGGAAGTCACCTCGCAGATATTATGGGAGGGTCTAAAAGCTGTAATAAGGGGGAAAATAATAGCAATTCAAGCATATATTAGGAAGCAATTGAATATTCAAACGCAAGCCCTACACGCAGAACTATTGGACTTAACACTGCAATCCCAGCGCCAACCGCTATCAAAAGATGCTCAAACTCGCATACACGCTATACAATTGGCTTTGAGAGAAACACAATTAGCAGACATAGCAGAGCAACTGCAACAGATTAGGCAAACATATTTCGAATTTGGGAACAGGACATCGAGGTTACTAGCACATAAGTTGAAGAAACGGGCCTTAACCTCCTATATCCATACAATACACACAGACGAAGGGAAAGTATACACTAAACTGGAGGACATCAAGGATGTCTTCTATAAATTCTACCAGGGACTATATCAAGCTGAGGAATTAGCAACACCACAAGAAGCCTATGAATATCTGAACCAGACAAAATTATCCAAACTGACAAAAGAAGAAGCAGAGGCATTATCCCAGCCAATCACACTAGAAGAGGTACAGTGGGCCATTCGGAATCTGCCGAATGGGAAAGCCCCGGGCCCCGATGGGTACACAAATAAATATTATAAGAAGTATAGTAATTTATTGGCACCGGTACTGGTCCGAGTATTTAACGAAATGGAGGCTCAAACAAAGCTACCATATTCATGGCGATTAGCAAACATAACACTATTGCTGAAACCTGGAAAAGACCCCCAGAGATGTGGGTCCTATCGACCAATCTCATTGCTAGGATCAGATTATAAAATATTTACAAAAATCTTAGCTCATCGATTACAGCAGGTGATGCCGAAGTTGATCCATGCTGATCAAACGGGGTTTATAGAAGGGAGGCAGACATTTGACAATATACGGAGAGCGATCCACCTCATCCATGAAGCGGGGGATACAAAACAACCAACATTGCTAGTATCACTAGATGCCGAAAAGGCATTTGATCGTGTCCGATGGGCATTTATGTTTTCAGTGCTGGAACAGATGGGTATCTCGGGACGATTCGCTTCATGGCTTGCATTGCTTTATGTTGATCCCATAGCCACCCTACGGATTAATGGCTCGGGAACCAAGTTAATACACCTAGAAAGGGGAACTCGCCAGGGCTGTGCGTTATCCCCACTTATATTTGCACTCACAATGGAGCCACTAGCTCAAAACATTAGACAACACATGGGAATACATGGCCTGACATTGGGGACAGAGACTTATAAGATAATGCTGTTTGCGGACGACATTTTACTTACATTGACCCGTGCTCAAGAGTCATTGCCAGGGGTAATGGCAAGTCTAGAAGAATATGGGAGGCTATCTGGATTTCGGGTAAATATGGACAAATCAGAGATAATGGGGATAGGTCTGTCTGAGGAGATAGAACAGACCTTACGGCTGAGATATTCGTTCCATTGGGTTTCCCGATCACTAAGATATTTAGGGATCAATCTTACAGCTAAAGTAACGGACTTATATGAGGCAAATTTTCCCTGTAAAACCCGGGAACTCTTTCAGGAATTAGAAAGGTGGGAAGGGCTGGAACTATCATGGATGGGACGGATTTCGGCGATAAAGATGATGATCTTGCCAAAGATTCTATATTTATTCTTGGCACTGCCCTTGCCGATACCCAGGCAATTCTTTCGCCGTCTACATCGCAAAGTATTCGCATATATATGGCAGCACAAACCACCTAGAGTAAGGGCAGCTATTATGTTTCAACACAAGGACAAGGGGGGTATGGGGGTACCCAATTTCCTCCAATACTATCAAGCTGCACAATTACGGGTGCTGGTGGCGTGGGGTTCCAGGGCTATAAAACCTTGGATACAAATTGAGAAATATTGGTTGGGTATGGAGAACTTAGATACAATACTGTGGGCCCCACAAAAACAATTACTAACATGTATAGGAGTGGCACCACCGACAATACGCTTTCCCCTTCAAACTTGGAATATTTTGAGACAAAAGTTCTTTCCAGGCAGGAAACACTATAGGCGCATGAAGATACAGACAGCAATGGGATGCCCTATAGGGGCAATAGATAATGTGTTTCGAATATGGAAACAAAAGGGGCTAATAGCTTTACACCAACTATGGGCAGAAGGGAACATGATTCCATTTACAGAAATACAAGAAGAATACGACTTACCAGGGTCACACCATTATCACTACACTAGAATCCAAGATTATATAAACAAAAGGGCTAAAAAGGAACTGAATATGGAAGATACTGCTCTAGAACAAGCTATGGGAGGAGGTTGTCAAAGAGGGTGTATATCTCGGCTATATAAAGCACTGGGAGCATACTATAATCCATTAACATATTACACACAAAGATGGGAGAAAGATTTAAAGATAAGCCATGATAGAGCAAAATGGGATAAGGCATTGATGACCATGTTAAGAGTTTCTGTTTCTAGCTCATTAGTGGAAAATGGATATAAAATACTATATCAATGGTACATGACTCCTCACAAAATAGCAAAAATGTTTAAGAAAGGCAATGGATGGTGTTGGAGGGGATGTGAGGAGAGGGGCGATATGACTCATATATGGTGGACATGCCCCAAGGCACAGAAATATTGGATGGAGCTAATCCAAACATTAGAAAAAATCATAGGGAAACCATATGAATTCAAGGCAGAGACATGCTTATTGCATTTTCAACCAGCAAATATCCCAGCAACGACACATCGGTTAGCCTCAGTGTGGCTGGTCGCAGGAAAGATTACATTGGCATCGGCATGGAAACAACCCACGATGCCACCAGTGATAAAGGTGACACACAAGATGGACTACCTATACCAAATGTCTAAAATGACTGCAATAAAATCAGGACGGATTACACAATTTTACAAACAATGGGACAAGTATTCAACATGGAGACTAGCAGGCGGCGTGGATCTGGACGCACCAAAAATTATAATCACTCCTTGATATGGAACTGGGTAAAAAAAAATAAAAAAAATAAAAAATAACACTATATAGACATAATGGTCAATATTAATGACACATGCTGGGAAAGGAGGGAGGGAGGGGAAGTTGGAATATATTGGAAGTTGGATTATATGTTGTTATTAGCATTGTACTTATTTGTTGAAAATGCAATAAAAATATCTTTAAAAAAAAAAAAGAAGTACGGGAGGATTGTGCCTGAGCATGCGCTTAGGTGCAATCCTCCCACACTTGTTTGACACGTCTGGGCTGTCAAAAGCCCAGACCTGTCAAACACACGGGCTGGAGGTCCATGGGACCACCAGACCATAAGTACCCCTACCCCGAGCCAAGCGAAATGGAGGCTGGAGGTCTTACGGACCTCCGGTCCCCCAAACCAATCCCCCAGCATCCCCTCAAATGTCCCTGGTGGCCCGGTGGGCCATGGGTCAATCCCCCTCACCTGATGGTCTAGTGGCCCTTCCCCACCCCCTACCTTCATTGGAGGAGGGAGGTGGCCTCCCTCCTCTTCCATTGGCGCAGCCTTGAAAGTGTGAAGCCTCACCCAGCACATCCCAGGATGCACTGGGCAGGTCTGGGCACTGCCATTTTCGAGGCGGCACGGGGTCAGGTTGGGGTTCCTGCGGGGGGGGGGGGGCTGTTGTATTGGGGGTAATGGGAGGCCTGCTAGCATTCAAACGCATGCTGGACAGGGTTCATCATTCCTCCCCAATGGTCTGCAAACCCTAATGCTAGCTCAGAGCTGGCGTAGGGTTTGCCGTGGACAGTGTGACAATGTTTGGTGTTCTGCAAGCTGATCATTGGGGAGGAATACATTTAGAAAGCATTTACATGATACTTACGCTAAAAGCCCTTTTTTGCATGCATTTGCATGCTAGTTGCATTCAGAGCCTGCGAGCGTGTTGTTTCTGATTTGAGACCATGTTTATATGCAGTAATTTTTTGAACTGGGACCCCACTTTTTTAGTGAAGGAACCGTTTTTGATCCGAGACGCTAACAATGCTTGTTTTAGCATTGGATGATGGTAAAGGAAATGTTAACGAAAGTGAACATTAAAGATGTTATGAGCTGAGATCTTGCTTTTCCTGACAGGGAACCATTTTTGATCTGAGGTCATGCTTTTGCAGAAACACATCCATGGTAAGATTCTTGTGCACAATTAGCTTTATGCAGTACTTTATGTACACCTATTCCTGTTTGCTTGTTTACATTTACAGCACTTTCTTTATTCTTATTCTCATTCTTAGATCTGTGGAGAGTTTCCAGTTTCAGTTCTGCTACCTTGATGTATGCTTCATATTGTTATTGACTGGAGAAGAGAAAGCAGTGATCTCTGCTCAGTTCTGTATTTCTCTGCACATTGCCTGCTATAGAAGACAACTCTGAGGCTTAACATGCAGTAGATAAATATGGCTCCCTCGCTCGATTCTGTATTTTTATTTATACTGCCTCTTTACAATTGCTGTTTTCAACAGTACTGTACTCTATTGTGAAATATATTGCTCTGTATATTTGTGCTCAAATTCCCTGCTGTACAAGAAGCACAATCATGCCCTATACAATTTCTTTTCTTTTTTGTTGCTTAGTGTTAATAAACAATATTTTAAATACAGATAACCAATGCCTGTTCTTCATGCATAAAGTATGTTTTCCAAGAATTTTTTCAATTCATCTGACTTTTCACTTATTTGACAATGGGTCGGTCCGGCTTACGTTGGATAATCGAGACTGTACTGTATTTAGAATGTACTAATGTCTTACACCCAAAGCAAACAGGCTTTCAAGCCCATCATTCAACGGAAACTGCTTTCTTAAGTATACCAACATTTATCCAAACTCATCTAGAGTCTGACAAGACTGTCATCTTAATTTTATTGGATCTCAGTGCTGCATTCAATCTGTGGATCATGCTCTCCTAATAGACTCCAAGAGCTAGGAGTGCAAGAGACATCTTTGTCATGGTTCGGCTCTTATCTTTCTGAAAAGGACTAGCATTACACTCTGGAATAATTCCACCTCTCCTTCTTATGCTAATTCCTGTGAAGTTCCTCAAGCATGGGTGTTATCACTGCTTTTGTTTAATATATTTACAGTACCTTTAGCAACCTTAATACAATCACTTGACATCACCTCTTTTATTTACACGGATGATACGATACTCAGCTATTAGCAATGATGGAATCTGTTTCTCTACAGGTTATTTACCTTGATAAATGAGAAACTTACTAAGGTAACAAAACAGCTGCATAGACAAAGACTAAAACCCAACCCAGAAAAAGCTAGGACAATTCGTCATAATAGAGAAGTCACCTTGCCTGTTCCTCTAATTATTTCAGGACTAACAGTTCAAATAGTTAGCTCACTGCCAAAACTGCGTGTTATACTGATAATAGATTATCTTTTCATTTTCATATTTTGTTCCTTTCATACACGTTTTTTTTTTAATTAAGGAAAATTAGTTCAGTTCTTTCTCACAGTATACACTGATTCATGCTCTTGACCTAGATCACTTTGATTATTGTAATTCTCTATTCCAAGGTCTTCGTCAAGTTGATATTAGAAGATTGCAACTGATACAGAACACAGAAGTAAAACTGATTTCACAAGCAAGGAGAATAGATCATGCTGCCCTTTACTTAGGGGGTCTTTTACTAAAGATTAGCTCAACTTATCTGCAGCAGGGCCCACGTGAATATAATGGGCCCTGCTGCAGATAAATCAAGCTAATCTTTAGTATAAGACCCCCTTAGACAGGAACATTGGCTACCAATCTCTGTACGAATGTCTTATAAAATACTAGTACATAAGATCCAAACCAATGGTCTGCCATTATATCTAATTAAACTATTAATACCTTATACTCCTACTAGAACCCTTCATTCAAGTGAACAAAGGTTTGTGGCTGTGCCATCCTTTTGACAAACAGTGTTTGATATGACCCGTATTAATTTTTTGTGTGGTGGGCCCAGTGCTATGGAACTCATTGCCACTCTATCTGCTTAAAAACTTCCTAACAGAGATCTGTTTAAAGTATTGAAAGATGAGAAAGAAAAGCAAAATAAAAATGGTGACAGATGTTGGGTATGGATCCACAATTGAAACAAATTTTAATTTTTTATTTCTCTATCAGAATATGTAACTTATTTCTGATTCATTTTTTCTTTGATTTTAACTGTTAGTAATGGATTTTAAACTGCTTAGATATGAGTTTTGATAGGTGGTATATCAAGAAACAAAGAACTAGAGTATGGGCTTTTTTGGCAGTGTATGCAAACTAATGGAATGAACTCTCTTTGGGCTTGCATGCAGTTGAATTATATCTCTTTTGGAAAGAAACTGAAAGCACATTTTTTGATTATTTACTGTGGGTTGCAGACAGGAGGAGAAAAGATAAATCAAGGCCTAGATCTCATAATAGACTTCTGCAGAGGGGTGGATGTATGGCTTACAGAGGAACCAAGCTTAACCACCCCCTTGCGCTCTGTATGATTAATTGGAAGACGAATATGCCTAACTGCAAAGAACCAAAGCCGGAGCTTCAGACACTCAGAGAGATGCTGCCATCTTGACTCTGGGTACCGAGAATCTTCTTTTCATCAGGTAAATAGTAACAATAAGTTATAACCATTGAAGTCAATTCTTCCTTGAGATATTTCCTCAGGAGAATCTCAGGAGATAACAAATATATACAAGGAAAATGTAAAAAAAAATCTCAATTCTCAAAACCCTGTCAGCATTCTCCATCATTTCTAACTTCAAATGAATATTATAGGAATCTTTAATAGCAGAGACAAAAGAAGATTGCAGAGAGCCTGAGAGACATTTATCCAAAACCTGAATATCTGAATCTACATTAGTTAATTTCTCCACTATCTCTCAGGAAAAATTAAATGTTCTAAGAGCCTTAATCATACCCTCCATACGTTGGTTTAAGTCCCACAAATATTTCAAAATTATATCCTGTTTGTCTCCCAATGGCTGAGACTGTTGGCTAAACTCCACATCTTGCACAGGATTAGGTAACATTGTAAAGGAAATTAAGAAGCATTTTCAGTCTGCCCATTTACAGCTGGAGCAAGAGTATCTACTTGAGATACACCTCACAGGAAAGTAAAGGAGCAAGAGGAGGGGTGTTTTCAGGGGAACTCGGGGAAGCTCCAAGAGGTGACAGTACCTGTGATGATAGTTGTCCATTCGACTTCGAAGAAACCATATATATCCATCAGGCCTACTGGTTTTGGCATGCTTTGCCTTCTGCTTAACCATTCAAAGTACTCCTCATTGCTCCTTGGTGCTCCCAAGGGGATGGGCATGCCCCTTTAGGCAAGCCTCTTAGACTACACCCTGTGGCCATGCACCGCAAACAGCGCCAGTCTCTTGTAGGAAAGTATAAGGACCCTGAAGACATCAGCATGTGGTTTGCAGTGTGCCAGAAGGAATCAGCACAAATGCTGCCCACCAGGAGCTTCCTTCACTCCTGTGAGATTTTAAACTGCTTAGATATGAGTTTTGATAGGCAGTATATCAAGAAACAAAGAACTAGAATATGGGCTTTTTTGGCAGTGTATGCAAACTTATGGAATGAACTCTCTTTGGGCTTGCATGCAGATTTGAATTACATCTCTTTTGGAAGGAAACTGAAAGCACTTTTTTTGATTATTAACTGCAGGGCCCTTTTACTAAGCTGCATTAGGCGCTAACACATGCTTAAATGGCCTAATGTGAGATGCGCAAAAGTTTTGCCATCTGCATGTGCTAAACACAAGCAGTAATTATTTTAAATTATTTTTTTTTAATTAATTATCCTGTGAGATAAAAAATGCACGGAAGCAAATGTCCCCACTCTGTTGTGCCAACCAGATGATACTGCTCCCTTACAATATGAATTTAAAAGAAACTCACAAAGGGAAGTATTTAAAGAGCTTGTCTAAGTGCAAAGTTTGTGATTAAGACATTACATCAAAGTTTTCAAAGAGAAACTTAAACCATAAACAAGTTGATAATAAACGTATTATCAACTTGTTTATTTGAGCGGCGAGACACGCTGCTCTTTTCTTCAAGCATAAAGGCCTTTTTCAAGACTATTAAGACTCCTGAGGCAGGCCTGTGGCCAAAACACAGATCTGTGTCGAATCTGTAATAAAGTTTGATTTGTTCAACTTAGAGGGGCATAATCCAACGTCGCTGGCCAAATAGATCGCTGGCGATCTATGTTGGCGGCAGCGCTACAGCTGGCCGGAACCGTATTATCGAAAAAGATGGCCGGCCATCTTTTTTTTCGATAATACGGTTTAGCCCGGCCAAATGCCGTGGAGTTCGCCAGGTTTGAGATGGCCAGGTTTGTTTTTCAGCGATAATGGAAAGTTATGTCGGCCATCTCAAACCCCGGCCAAATTCAAGGCATTTGGCCGTGGGAGGAGCCAGCATTTTAGTGCACTGGCCTCCCTGACATGCCAGGACACCAACCAGCCACCCTAGGGGTCACTGCGGTGGACTTCAGAAAAGCTCCCACGTGCATAGCTCCCTTACTTTGGGAGCTGAGCCCCCAACCCCCCCCCCCCCCCAACCCCACTACCCACAAATGTACTGCACCCACTAAAATTGCTCCAGGGACCTGCATACAGCCTCTAGGACTTATTGCTGCTGTATAACTTTGGCACACCAATTCACACCTGAAGACTAATCTCTCTGAAAAAGTCCTTTCTTGAAATAAGCACATTTACTCACAGTTAACTGCAGATCAGAGGCTGTGCCCCACTGGCAAAGAGTCCCCTGGTACTAAGATTACCAGTAGGTCAGAGCTGGCACAATGGTGTACAATGCCCTCTTTCAGCACCATTCAAGGTAAGAACTACATTCTCTAATGTGGGTAACACAGGAAAGGGAACTAAAACTGGCTTACAAAAATGGCCACTACCGCATGGACTACAACAGGAAACAAAACAGGGCACACTCTGACCCAGTTAGCAGGGGGGGAAAGCACCATGGGAGTAGAGCCCAGTACCCTACACCCACCACAATGCATTGCTATTGTGACTCTGCAGGGCACCTAACAGAAAAGGTGTCACACTCACCCGAGAGCCACATCGCAACCAGGGAAAGGCTGTCGGAGGATACAACACATTCTGCTGTCATGGAGGTGGGTACGGCATTTGAGGCTGGCATACAGGCTAGCAAAAAAGGTTTTTAGTTTTATTTTTTTAGTTTGGAAGGAGATTGGTGACCACTGTGGGAGTATGGCGAGGTCATCTCCCATTCCCTCCTGTGGTCATCTGGTCAGTTGGGGCACTTTTTTGAAGCTTGGTCGTGAAAATAAAAGGACCAAGTAAAGCCGGCGAAATACTGCTTAATGCTGCTTTTTTTTTTCCCCCTTATCGGCGAAAGCCTGCCATCTGGTAGCCACGCCCATGCCCCGCCTTTGCTAATCTTCCGACATGCCCCCTTGAACTTTTGCTGGCGAAGCGACGGGAAAGCGGCGATGCTGTCAAAAATGCCGCTTTCGATTATACTGATTTCGCCGCTTTTAAGAAATCGCCGGCCATCTCCCGATTTGTGTCGGAAGATGGCCGGCGATCACTTTCGATTATAAGCTGGTTAGTTGTCAGAGTCTCTGGAGTCATTGGTCCACTTCTCACTTTCTCTTTGTATATAAAGGATTTTACATCTGGTTTTTGTATGAGAAAATTTTTGTTGGAAACTAGCATGTTTAAAATCTTATATACATGCACTGTTTTCCAAACCTGCCCACAATATGCCCCCAGGAATACCTCTCTTTAATCTGGCTTTAACTACACACATGGATTTCTAGTCAGAGTGAGTGAAGGTAATTTTCAGACAGTCAACTTACCTAGCTAAATAAATAAATATTTATCTTGGTAAATAACTTCAGAAATTGTCCTCCCTCTAATCATTCTTTTAGGACTAGATAAGTCCATTGATGGCAATACTGAAGTCTGACATGCAAATAAGCAGTAGAAAGTATTTCAGAGAAGACAACCGAAGGTATGTCAAAATAAATACAGAAAATTGGCAACAACAAAATAAAGTAAAGCTACAATGAATTCTAAAAAAATGTTTTCCATAATAGCAAAGTATCTATTCTAACAACTATGGTGCTTATTTCAAAGCATATGAACATCTCAAAAGGCTGAAATGGACATCCATGTGCTTGAAATATCCAAGTACTGATTTTGGAAAGGCAGAAAAGGGATGTCCAATAATGCAGTATGTCCAAATAGTAAGGGGGTGTGTTGTGTGCATGTTTTAGGCAGGCCTGAAATATGAAAGTCCAAGAGCCCTTACCAAAGGAGAAAAAACATCCATGTCTAAAAAGAAGGATGTCTTTATTTAGACATATTTCAGGCACATCCAGGGTACAAAATGGAGCCCTGATTAAGTAGCTGTCCTTTGGAGGGATTAAGGTATGACACCTCCTTAACCCTCCAATGGCTGCTGACCCCCTCTTTCTCCCTTGAAAGTGAAACTGAAAGGGGATACTAGGCTCTATGACAGCTTCAAGAATTATTGGCATTCTTAACAAAGCAGAAGGCAAGTCTGAGGAGTAGTTTAGTGGTTAGTGCAGAAGACTGTAAGCCAAGGGACCCAGATTCAAAAATTGTGAGCCTTCCAGAAACTATACCTAAATATAAGCTACCTGCAAGCTTAAAGACTATAGAAGTGGTGTACAATCAGGTACAGTATTGTATGTTTCTGTTCCTGGAGGGCTCACAAAAAATAAAAGTGGATTTGAACCTGAGTCCTTTGGATTCATAATTCCACTGCACCAACCACTAGGCTGCCCGTCTGCTCTGCATGGATGTCTGGCCATTTTCAAAGAATGCTGCCATACAGATGTCCATGTCCCTTGTTCCCCCCCCCCCCCCCCCCACCCATTCGTAATTGGGACGTTCTAGTTTGTAAAATGGATATTCATGCTGGAATTTCCAGCATATTTCTTGTTCAAAAATGCATGTGTGATGGACACCCATTTGGGACGTTCTGACTTGGATGTCCTTTTGAAAACGCCCCTTCACAGGTCCTTGTTACAATTGGCAACAGTGTGTAGTACTGGAGTTACCTTTTCTCCTGAGCTTGTTACACAGATCAATATGGGGCTTCTCCAAATTCTCCTCTATAACTCCAGGACTTTGCTCTGGTGAAGAAAAGCTTTTGCTAGGATCAAGTGGTACTTTTCCAGCAGGGAGTGGTGGAGAAGTGATAGGACTATAAACTGAGGTAGGACAACTTGTGCTAGAGGAAGTAGACAGATCTAAAGCTCCAATCTGAGAGTTCACAGGAGAACTTAAAGAAAGTTTTCTGGTTCTGACAGGTGATGAAGTCCTAGACAATGATAAAGGTGGAGGAGAAGAGAACTTGCGACATAGACGTGGTGATTTCCCTTCACTCATGTGTTCTTTGTTGTTTTGACTGGTAGCATAAAACAGCTCCAATGACCTAAAAGTAAAAAAAAACAAAAAATATATACATAATAAATAATTTTTAAAAATTGACTTAATTCAGAAGCAATGCATTTTAAGGCAAACAAAAGCTGGTTTCTTTTGGAAAATGCACAGATGGTTGAAGTAATATGATGGAATGTCTCAGGCAATTCTGTTGTCCAGAATTTATCAATTTTCAAAAGTAATCCTTTTGAATAAATGACTTAGTTCATGGTAGTACAATCTCACTGAAAAAATCCTAACCAAAAGAACTATACTACTTGTGTTTGTGTAATCTTTAACGGAGGAAAAAGATTCATGGTAGAACAGAGACCTAATATAATATTAGCACTGAGACTTTTAGAACTTACAAATGTTCCTGAACTAGTCTTATTCATAACTAAACTATGCTGAAAAAGATTCAAATATATTCAACTTATTTACTAAAGTGTTCAATCTGGAAAAGATACAAGTGATTATATATGTTTATGCAAATTAACTACCCCCCCCCCCCTGCTTACTAAGCCACGCAGCAAAGTGAGCGGGCTGTGTTGGAATTAGCGAATGGAAGCCACTAATGCGGCTTAGTAAACAGGGGGGTAACGGCACAAGGAAAAGTGAAACAATTGATTTTGAACAACCTGTTCTAAAGTTTTCTCATTTTCATTTAGAAAATGATCACACCATCAAAACAAACACAAAAGGACCTGGTAGGGACATAGGTTTTCTCATCAATTACTAGACATAATCCTGTTGTCTCCCTGTCTGTCTTGTCATCAATCTGAAGGAGGTGAGACTCTGAAATGAGGGGGCATAGGATGAAGGTAAAAAGGGGCCGACAAGAAATCTGAGCAAATTCTACTTCAAGGAAAGGGTGGTAAATTCATGGAATATCCTCCTGGTGGAAGTGGAAGTGACGAAAACTGTAACTGAATTCAAGAGAGCTTGGGGCAGGTACATAGGATCTTTAGGGGAGAGGAAGGGATAGTAGATGGCATGGATGGGCAGATTGGATGGACCATACGGTCTTTATCTGCTTTCATTTTGCTATATTTTTCTATATTTCTTTGAAACATATCACCTCTACCCCTTCTTCCCATAATCATATTTAAAATATTGCAATCCACCTATATTCAGTTTTAGAAAACATACAAAATAAACATGCATAACATAATCCAATAAAATCAAAATAACTAAACAGAATCAGATATCACATTGTGGAGGGCCACACAGACATCCCAGCAGAGCAGAGGGCACCCTGGGGGCACTGCAGTGGACTCCACTTAAAAGCTTACAAGTACATATCTCACCATTACCCCCTTATATTGTATGGGGAGCCCTCCAAAACTCACCAAAAACTACTGTATCCAACTATACTCCCAGACTGGGAGACTGGGCGGCTAAATGGCAGATGATGTTTAATGTGAGCAACTGCAAGGTGATACATTTGGGAAAAAAGATCCCGAATTATAGCTACATCATGCAAGGTTCCACATTAGGAGTTATGGACCATGAAAGGGACCTGGGTGTTGTCATCGATAATACACTGAAACCTTCTGCTCAGTGTACTGCTGCAGCTAGGAAAGCGAATAGAATGTTGGGTATTATTAGGAAAGGTATGGAAAACAGGTGTGAGGATGTTATAATGCTGTTGTATCGCTCCATGGTGCGACCACACCTTGAGTATTGTGTTCAATTCTGATCGCCGCATCTCAAGAAAGATATAGTAGAATTGGAAAAGGTGCAGCGAAGGGCGACTAAAATGATAGCAGGGATGGGACAACTTCCCTATGAAAAAAGACTAAGGAGGCTAGGGCTTTTCAGCTTGGAGAAGAGACGGCTGAGGGGAGACATGATAGAGGTATATAAAATAATGAGTGGAGTGAAACAGGTGGATGTGAAGCGCCTGTTCACGCTTTCCAAAAATACTAGGACTAGGGGGCATGTGATGAAACTACAGTGTAGTAAATTTAAAACAAATCGGAGAAAATATGTCTTCACCCAAAGCATAATTAAACTCTGGAATTCGTTGCCGGAGAACGTGGTGAAGGCGGTTAGCTTGGAAGAGTTTAAAAAGGGCTTAGACGGTTTCCTAAAGGACAAGTCCATAAACCACTACTAAATGGACTTGGGAAAAATCCACAATTCCAGGAATAACATGTATAGAATGTTTGTACGTTTGGGAAGCTTGCCAGGTGCCCTTGGCCTGGATTGGCCGCTGTCATGGACAGGATGCTGGGCTCGATGAACCCTTGGTCTTTTCCCAGTCTGGCATTACTTATGTACAATAGCCCTTATGGCTGCAGGTGTCACCTATATGTGGATACTGTAGGTTTTTGGTAGGTTTAGGAGAGCTGATACTTTCCACCACAAGTGTACTAGTTAGAGTGGATTATGTGAGGGCACCCTTCTCCATACTGCACCGACCACTAGGCTACTCCTGGGACCTGCTTGCTGCTCTAATAGGACTGGTTATAACATCAGAAGCTCTCATAGAGGCTGGCATTTACTGTTTGTTTCACATCTTTGGGGGTGAGAGGGGGTAAGTGACCACTGGGGGAGTAAAAGGGGATCATTCCTTTATTCCTCCAATGGTCATCTGGTCATTTAGGGCACTTTATTATGGCTTAGTTGTTAGTAAAACTGGTCTAGCTCAAAACGTCTTAGTTTTAGTCCTGTACATTTTTGTTTTATTCCATTATGGCAAAAAACATCCATGTGTTAGGAATACCCTAAATCCCACCCCTGACACATTTGTGATTTGGACATACTTCAGACAAAATGCATAGATAAATGTCTTCAAAATAGGTTTCAAAAACAGTGATTTGAACATTTTGGCAAGCAAAATGTCCAAATGCTGCTTTATGCCACTTTTTAAAACATTTTTCTCTTTCAAAAATGAGTCCCTATACATAATAATCACAACAGCATAAAATCAAATTGAAATAATAATAATACATAGCAATAAAAAAACCATCATAAACAGCAGAGCATCAAACCTAGCTAAAAAATAACCTTTATACCTGCTTCCTAAAGTCATAATTCACAGTCTATCAGAGAACAGAATAAAAAGCCTCACCAGAAAATAATTTGTTCATCTATTTTCTGAAACCACAGAGGTTTTCCATCAATCTCATCTCAGTGGACAATTTATTCCATTTTGATAGACAGGTAAGATAAAAGATTTTATTATGCATTTCTGCCAGTCAATATGTTCATACAAGCAGGCAAATGCAGTGTCCTAGTGCACTCAGAACGTAGGACTATAGATGGTGTATACAACTGCAAGGTTGTATAAAAATGTTGCGTTGCCTCTCCAGATAACACCTTAAAAATGAAACGAATCACCTTGAATCTGGCATGCCAGATTATTGGCAGCCAGTGCAATAAGGAAAGTATAGGACTAATATGGTCAAAATTGTGAACACCAGAGAAAATTCTGACTGGAGAATTTTTAACAGCCTGTAATGCCTTCATCACATTAGACACTATACTTAAGAACAAGAAACAAGAATCTAATTTGGCCAAAACACCTGAAGGACAGTCCTAAAATTATGTGGGTCAAAAATCATTCTTAATCTTCTACACAATCTCAGCCCCAAAAACGATGATGCCAATTGTTTGATAAAGGGTCTCTTAGAAAGAGAAGAATCCAATATAATCCCAAGACTCAATCTGAGTATGAGAAAATTTCTATACCTCTTCAACAAGAGATTTTGGTGAATCCTGTTGAGGTAATCTGCTATACACAAGAATTCTTGTCTTAACTAAATTTATTGCTATGCGATTCATCGACATCCAGTCCTAAACTCATAAAACAAAGCTGCTCTTGCAAGAATATCAGTCAGATTATCCAGAAAAGGAGAAAAAGAATTGGATGTCATCTACACATATCCTAAATGATATGATTAATTCCAACAGCAATTTACAAACAGGTAGAGTATATACATTAAAAAGCAGAAAGAATAGACCCCTGAGGCACTCCAGGGGATAATGAGTAACCTTTTGAAGAGGACTCACCAAGTTTTATCCTCTGTGTTCTACCTTTGTCAAAACCAAATCAAGTAACATCAACCATAGATAACAATGAGATTTCAGTATTATGAAAACTCAAAACCATGTTGATGAAAATTAAGAACAAAAGAATAGATATACTGGGGCAGACTAATGGTCCATGTAGCCCAGTATCCTGCTTCCAACAGTGGCCAATCCAGGTCACAAGTACCTGGCAGAAATCCAATTACTAACAACATTCCATGCTACCAATCCCAGGGCAAGCAGTGGCTTCCCCCATGTCCAACAGACTATGGACTTAAATCCAGTAACTTGTCCAAACCTGTTTTAAACCCAGATATGCTAACCACTGTTACCACACCATCTCGCAGTGAATTCCAGAGCTCAACTATTCTTTGAGTGAAAAAATATTTCCTCCTATTTGTTTTAAAAGTATTTCCATGTAATTTCATTGAGTATCCCCTGTTCTTTGTACTTTTTGAAAGAGTGAAAAATCGATTCACTTTTACACATTCTACACCACTCAGGATTTTATAGATCTCATATCCCTCCTCAGCCGTCTCTTTTACAAGCTGAAGAGACCTTACCTCGTTAGCCTTTCCTCATATGGGAGGAGTTCCATCCCCTTTATCATTTTGGTTGCTCTTCTTTGAATCTTTTCTAATTCCGCTATATTTCATTTGAGATATGGCAACTAGAATTGAACGCAATACTCAAGGTGAGGTTGCACCATGGAGCAATACAGAGGCATATAATATTCTTGGATCTATTTTGCATCCCTTTCCTAATAATTCCTAGCATCTTGTTTGCTTTTCTGGCTGCTGCAAGACACTGGGCAGAAGATTTCAGTGTATTGTCTACAATGAGACCTAGATCTTTTTCTTGAGCGCTGACTCCTAAGGTGGACCTTAGCATCGGGTAACTATGATTTGGATTATTCTTCCCAATGTGCATCACTTTGCATTTGTCCACACTAAATTTCATCTGCCATCCATTTGGATGCTCACTCTTCCAGCTTCCTAAGGTCTTCCTGCAATTTTTCAGAAACCACATGTGTTTTGACAATTTTGAATAGTTTTGCATTATCTGCAAAATTAATCACCTCACTTGTTGTTCTTTATAAATATGTTAAATAGTAGCTGTCCCAGTATAGATCCTTGCAGCACTTCACTATTCACTCTCCTCCACTGAGGAAAATGGCCATTTAACTCCCTCTGTTTTCTGACCAATAACCAATTCCTAATCCACAGAATGACACTGCATCCTATCCTATGACTTTTTCATTTTCTCAGGAGTCTCTCATGAGGAATTTTGTCAAAAGCTTTCTGAAAATCTAGATACACTACATCAACTGGCTCATCTTTATCCACATGTTTATTCAATCATTCAAAGAAATGAAGCAGATTGGTAAGGCAAGACTTCCCTTGGTTGAACCCATACTGACTGTTCTATTAAACCATTTTTAACTACGTGGTCCGTTATTTTATTCTTTATAATAGTTTCCACTATTTTGCCTGGCACTGAAGTCAGGCGTCTCGGTCTGCAATTTCCTAGATCCTTTTTAAAAATCGGTGTTACATTAGCCACCCTCCAATCTTCAGGTACTACGGACGATTTTAAGGACAGTTTACAGATCACTAACAGTGGATTAGCAATTTCATGTTTGAGTTCTTTCAGTACCCTGGGGTATATTCCATCCAGGTGATGTATCACTCTTTATCTTATCGATTTAGCTCAGTAGAGCTTTCAGGTTCGCCGAGATTTCATTCATTTCCTCTGCATCATCACCCCTGAAAACCACTTCTGGTACAGGTATATCTCTTACATCTTCCAGAAAAGCCAAAGCAAAGAATTCATTCACTCTCTCCACTATAACCTTCTCCTCCCTGAGTGCCCCTTTTGCTCCTTCATGATCTAATGGTCTCACAAGCTTTCTGCTTCTGATGTACCTGAAAAAGTTACTGATTAGAATACAGAAAGTCCAAAACTTGATAAACCCCACTTTCTTCAGAACTTCAGCTAATAATGGAAGAGAGGAATTGGGTGATAATTTGCCAGGTCATTCTTATCCAAAATCTTTCCTAAGAATAGGCTTCACAACAGCCTGCTTAAATTGGTCAGGAACTATTCTGGATTGAAAATAGGCAATAACTCAATTATGAATGGGATAGTTATACCAGGGTATAATCTGATCAGGAAAGACAGGGTACGATGAAAGGGAGGGGGAGTGGAACTATATGTTAAAGATAATATTAAAGCGATGCAAGAGGCAAAGTGGAAAATGTATGCACATTGGTGCGATAAACAGGCCTCCTTCACAGACAGAAGTGGACAGATTTAGAGATGTATTGGATAGAAATGTTTTAAAATAAATAAATAATTGAAGACATTAAAAATATAACTGTGAGAGGGGAACTACTACTAGTAGGTAACTTTAATATGCCAGATGCTACATAAGTACATAAGTATTAAGGTCCATCAAGCCCAGTATCCTGTTTCCAACAGTGGCCAATCCAGGTCACAAATACCTGGCAAGATCCCAGAAAAGCTCAATACATTTTATGATGCTTATCCCAGAAATAAGCAGTGGATTTTCCCAAGTCAATTTAATAATGGTCTATGGACTTTTCCTTTAGGAAGCCGTCCAGACCCTTTAAAACCCCGCTAACCTAACCGCCTTTACCACCTTCTCTGGCAATGAATTCCAGAGTTTAATTACACGTTGAGTGAAGAACCATTTTCTCTGATTCGTACTAAATTTACGATTTTGTAGCTTTATCGCATACCCCCTAGTCCTAGTATTTTTGGAAAGCGTAAACAAACAATTTATGTCTACCTGTTCCACTCCACTCATTATTTTATAGATCTCTAACATATCTCCCCTTAGCCGTCTCTTCTCCAAGCTGAAGAGCCCTAGATGCATCAGGCTTTCCTCATAGAGAAGTCGTCCCATCCCCTTTATCATTTCATCACCCTTCTCTGTACCTTTTCTAATTCCACTATATCTTTTTTGAGATGCGGTGACCAGAATTGAACACAATATTCGAGGAGCGGTCGCACCATGGATCGATACAAAGGCATTATAACGTCCTCATTTTTGTTTTCCATTCCTTTCCTAATAATACCTAACATTCCATTTGCTTTCTTAGCAGCCTCAGCACACTGAGCAGAGCACGTCAACATATCAACAACAACGACGCCGAGACCCCTTTCCTGGTCGATGACTCCTAGCGTGGAACCTTGCATTACGCAGCTATAGTTCATGTTCCTCTTTCCCACATGCATCACTTTGCACTTGCTCACATTAAAGGTCACCTGCCATTTAGACGCCCAGTCTCCCAGTGTGGTAAGGTCCTCTTGTAATTTTTCACAAACCTCTCGCTATTTAACAACTTTGAATAACTTTGTGTCGTCAGCAAATTTAATTACCTCACTAGTTACTCCCATCTTTAAATCATTTTTTAAATATGTTAAAAAGCAGCGGTCCCAGTACAGACCCCTGAGGAGCCCCACTATCTACCCTTCTCCATTGAGAATACTGACCATTTAACCCTACTCTCTGTTTTCTATCCTTTAACCAGTTTTTAATCCACAATAGGACACCACCTACTATCCCATGATGCTCCAATTTCCTCTGGAGTCTTTCATGAGGTACTTTGTCAATCGCCTTTTGAAAATCCAGATACACAATATCAACCGGCTCGCCTTTATCCACGTTTGTTCACTCCTTCAAAGAAATGTAATAGATTGGTGAGGCAAGATTTACCTTCACTAAATCCATGCTGGCTTTGTCTCATTAATCCATGCTTTTGAATATGCTCTGTAATTTTGTTCTTAATAATAGTCTCTACCATTTTGCCCGGCACCAACATCAGGCTCACCAGTCTATAATTTCCCGAATCCCCTCTGGAACCTTATTTTAAATATTGGTGTTACATGGGCTTCATGTTCATTGGGTTATCCCTATTGTGGGGATGGTGTGGTTCAACATTAACATAGGTGTGAAGAGGGTTTTTTCAAAGTGAAGGTTCTAGACTTTACTGAGATGGGGAATTACCTCAAGGAATTGTTAGTAGGATGGAAACATCTGGAAGAAGTAGGAAAGCAGTGGGCAAAATTGAAAGGAACTATTTTAAGGACAACAAACCATTTTGAAAGCAAAATAAATAAAAGTAAGAGGAAAAGAAGGCTGCCTTGGATCTCAAAAGTAGTAGCTAAAAAGGTAAGAAAAAAGAGGTTACTCTTTACAAACTACAAGATATCAAAGACACAGGAAGACAAGTGTCAACATTTTAAAAAGCTAAGAGAAACTGGTAAAGTTGTCAAGAAAGCAAAGATGGAAATGGAAGACAAAATAGCCAATAGGGTAACATGGGGGGACAAGACATTTTTTTTAACCATTTATTTTATTATTTTCATGTACAAACAGGGCAGTAAGGAAAACACTTCTAATACAACCAAATCGCTAGCCAAAAATTTCCATGACTGTTTCCCTCCCGTCACATCTGAACGTGTTCTTTTAATCTCCCCCCTCCCTCCCCCCATCCCTCCCTTCCTACTTCAGTGTTCTCGTAATTCTATCTCAGCATTGCATTTTCTCCGCTACTGTCCAGAGATGCGTTGTGAGGACTGCCATTGTTCATAAGATTTCCAGAATTTTTGGTGCTGCATCAATCGACCGGTCTGCAGCGCAGTGAGTTTAGCCATCAGGCCAATGTAGTCCAGTTTCTGCAGGACTCTCGAAAGACCAGGTAGCACAGGCTGCTTCCAAGCTGCTGCCAGGACCAGCTTGCTGGCCACAAACACCTGGCCAGCAAATTGATGTATTGAATTTCAGAATCCTTTAGGTTTGAAATGCAGCAAACAGTGGTCCATTTTCATTGGGTAGCTCACCCCAGTGACCTCATGTAGGAATTTCAGTCTCTCTCCCCAGTAAGCCTGGGCATGTCTACAGGTCCACCAGATGTGAGTCATATCACCTGTAGTGTCGCACTGTCGCCAGCATTTAGCTGAGCCAGTGCGAAACATTTTTACAATACGATGTGGAGTATAATACCAACTGTATAATATTTTATGGCCATTTTCGACCATAGCGCTAGAGACTGAAACTTTGAGCAAAGATCTAATTGCTAATTTCCATTGGGGAAACGTATATGCTACCCCTAGGGCATCACCCCATTTATTTAGATAATGTTCTATTGGGTTGGTGTACAGAAGTAATGCTGCATAAAGTCGTGATATGCTACCCCTGCCTCCCCCCTTCATTAATCCATTTTCTACCTTTCTTTCTGCTAGGCTAAGTTCTCCTTTTGCCCGCCGGGTTAGAAAGTCTCGCACTTGATAGTACTGGAAAGCCTGCAGGGGGGATAGCCCATGTTCCCTACGAAGCTCTTCAAAAGATAGCGTCCCACCTTCCTCCCACATTTGGCCTAATGTACATAATCCCATGTTCTCCCAACTGCAATAGGCTATGTCCCCCCCGCCTGGCCCAAAATGAGGAGCAAATCTAAGATACATGTGGCGGAAGTATCTGCGCCCCGGAAAAAAGCGCTCCCGGACCTTATTCCAAGTAAGCAAGGGCCACTGTATCAATGGTGGGCATTGTTTTATTAATTCCTCTAACTCCTGTTTAGCCAGCCAGGGAATGGCCCTAAGCGGAAAGGGTCCCATCCAGCCCTGTTCTATCTGCGTCCCAATATTCCCTACACCCACGAGCCATGTGGCTATGGCCCTCAGATGTGCTGCTTGGAAATATAGGGCAAAAGACGGGACCCCATCCCCCCTCGCTCTTTAGGTTGGTACATAACTTCCCTTCGAACACGCGGGGGTCTTTTTTTCCAGATGAAGGAGAATACCTTTCGCTGAAGGTTTCATAGGAAACTATCAGGGACTGAAATTGGTAGTGCCATAAAGAGATAGAGTACCCTAGGGAGTATCACCATTTTTACTGCACTGATTCTCCCAACCCATGACAGTTGCAAGCCATCCCACCTTTGTAGGTCTTGGAAGAGTTTTCGTAGCGTCTCAGGGAAGTTAATCCGAAAGAGCTCATCAATGTTTCTCGGCATATTTACCCCAAGATAACGGATATAGCGCAGTGCCCATCGAAATGGGGCAACTTGTTGCAGTCGGGCTTTTTGCTCGGTGAAAATATTTATATCTAATGCCTCAGATTTGTCTAAATTAATTTTGAAACCCGAGACTCTCCCATAAGCATATAGTATTTCTAGCACTAGTGGGAAGGAAGTCTCAGGATCTCTCAGCATTAACAGAATGTCGTCAGCAAAGAGGAGAGTTCGTGTTTCTAGGCCTCCCAACCGTGGGCCTCTAATGTCAGGATGTGCTCGAAGTCGTATCGCAAGTGGCTCCATTATGATGGCAAAAAGCAAGGGAGACAACGCACACCCTTGTCTTGTCCCTCTATAAAGGAGGAAGGGTTCTGTAAGCCTGCCATTTAATCGTATTGAGGCTGTGGGAGTCTTATAGATTAGGTGGAGCCAGTTGATGAATCGCCCCGAGAATCCCATTTTAACTAACACTCCAAATAGAAAGGCCCAACTCACTCTATCAAACGCCTTTTTAGCGTCAAGTGACAGGATGCATAGAGGGGACCGTGTGTCCTGTGCGTGGTAAATCATGTGTAGGGCTCGTCGAATGTTGTCAAACGTCTGTCTCCCATGCACAAATCCCGCCTGGTCCTCGTGAATGAGAGAAGGTAAGCATTTCTGTACCCGTGTTGCTAAAATGTTTGTTAACATTTTATAGTCTATCCCCAGGAGAGAGATGGGCCTGTATGATCCGCAAAGCTGGGGGTCTTTCCCGGGTTTATGAATAACCGTTATGTTGGCCAGATTCCACGTTGGCGGGAGCCCCGAGCTAGTCTCTAGTGAATTAAATACCCGCAACATCAAAGGGGCCAACAGCTTCCCGAATGTCTTGTAGAACTTATTGGTAAATCCGTCGGGGCCTGGAGCTTTTCCTGTTGGTAGCCCTTTTATAGTGCAAGTAATTTCTTCCAACTCAATAGGTTGTGACAACCTCTGGACGTCATTACTTGCCAATTTAGGGAGCTCCTCATCCTCTAAATAAGTCTCCATCTCTATATCAGCTATTTCTTCCCCTCTGGCATACAGTGTGCCATAATAGTCTGTAAATGCCTCTTCTATGTAATCAGGGTCTGTGTGGATCTCCCCCTTCTCGTCTCTCAGACTCGCAATCGTATTGCGGGTTGCCTGCTGTTTAAGTTTATAAGCTAGCAGGCGGCTGGCCTTATTACCAAATTCATAATGGGACTGCTGGGCTCTCTGTAGGTCCTCAGCTAGATCCGCTAGCTCTAGATCGCAAATTTGATTCCGGAGCCGGCGGATCTCGTCCATGATTGTTTGCGACTCACCCGAACTGCCCCGATAAAGTCTGGATTCTTCCTGCTCTAATTGACTCCAGAGTGTAGCCTCCTTGGACATTCGCTGCTTCCTAACATGTGCCTTAAGCGCTATCAAGTGGCCTCTCATAGTTGCATTAAATCCCTCCCAAACTGTGATGGGTGAAACCTCCCCATTATCATTGAACTGGATGTATTCAGTAATATTTTTTTCTATGCTCCCAACATTAAGCGGATCTTGTAAGAGAGCATCATCTAAGCGCCACTCCCTCCTCCCCCCTCAGGCTTTGGGTAGCACCAATTGCATCAGTACTGGGGAATGGTCTGACCAGGTTCTGGGCAGTATCTGGTGGGTCCCCATCATTCCTGCTACTGATATCTCCCCTAGCCAAAAATCTATCCGGGAGAACGACTGATGGACTGTGGAGTAGTATGTATAAGTTCGCTCTTGTGGATATAACTGGCGCCACAAGTCTATTAAATGCCAATGGGCAATAAATTCTTGCAGTCGTATTCTATCTCTATGGCCATATCGTGTGTTACCCGAAGAGTTATCGAGGTGGGGCTGTAAAGTAAGGTTAAAATCTCCCCCGACTATTAGAGAGCCCTCTATATGTTGTTGAATGACCTGGTCTAGTTCAGAAAAGAATCCCTCTTGCTGCATATTGGGGCCGTAAACATTCACTATAGTGTAGACCTGTCCCATCAGTGAGAAAATCACTAGGAGGTATCTTCCTCGTTTGTCCCAGACCACCTTTGAAATATTCCATGGTTTATCTCCCGCGAATGCTATGAGCACTCCCTTACTCTTCGTATTATCCCCATTAGACGCAAAGTATATAGTTGGAAACTTTTTATGGCGACATAGGTGTTCAGATTTGGGCAATAGATGGGTTTCCTGCACTAGGACCACATCCGCCCGAAGGCGAAGCATTTCTCTAAACAGGAGTTGTCGCTTCCTTGGGATATTCAGCCCTCTCGCATTGAGCAGCAATAAATTAAGTTCAGACATATTTCATCTTAGTATATCTTTCCATAGCTTTCTGGAATTTTAGCTGTCTTCTCATTTTCTGCCATCCCTGTTGGGCCTGTCCCCTAATTTCTCTGAAGTAGGCCTTCCCACCCTTCCCCCCCTGTCCTCGCCCCTCCTCCCACCCACCCCCCTGACTTTTAAAGCTGCTCCTGTGAACCATCAAGGGCATCTAGGGAAGGAGTGTGAGCTAAGTGTACGTCATGTCAAGACCCCGCTAGCACTCATATAATATAAACAGTCAAAGCCCCATACAAGTTTTAAGTCACATAACATCCTTATTAAACAGTTTAACTTTGTAACAGCCGAACAGGATAAACATAGTGCCAGCACATTGAGGTATCACTCCCAACCACATCCCATAGTCATCCAGAGCTGTACCTGTGTCTCTCAACAGTGCAACAAGCACCCTGGTAATCTTCAACCTGAAGTCTCTGCCACGGCAATCCAGCCTCTATGTAAGTCGTAAACAGATGGGATATCCTTCCTCCTAGTCTGGCTTCTTTCAGGAGACTTTGGTTGCCGACTGCTGACGCTTCAGACGTTTCTGGCCATTCCCCACTCGTTGCCATTTTGATGGTATCATCCGCGCTGAGCCTTGCTTTGCTGTTGCTCCTAAGTTAGATGACTCGACCGTATCTTCTTCTGGCAGGATCTCCTTCGCCTCTGAGAGTGATCTTATTTGCTGCATCTTTCCCTCCTTATAGAATACTAGGGCGAAGGAGTGCCTCCATTTGTATCGGATTCCAAGTTCCTGAAGGCGTCTAGTGACCGGTGTAAGATCTGCTCTGCGTTTTAGAGTAGTGGCCGCAAGATCTTGATATATTTCTACTGCGTATGTGTCCCAGGTAAAGTTTGGAGTCTGCCGTGCCGCTTTCGCCACTTGCTCTTTCAGCTTGTAGTCTCTAAAGCAGACTATTATGTCCTTTGGAAGGTTAGCCTGCGGGGACCTGAGTGCTCGGTGGGCTCGTTCTAGTTGGATTGAAGCTGGTTCCATCACTGTGCCGCCCACTGCCAGAAGCTCGCTCACCAATTTTTGAACCGTGGATTCGCAGTCCAGGTAGGCAGGGGATTCCGGTAGCTCTCTGAAACGCAAATTGCACCTGCGGCTCCGGTTCTCCAAGTCCTCCAGCCTGTCTAAGACCTGGTGGTGTGCCAATTCAGTTGCAGTGGTTCGTTGGTCCAGGGCTTCGATCGACTCTGACTTGGCATCCAGTCTAGTCTCCACCTCCTCAATTCTGGATCCAAGCTCCCGTATTTCGCCTTTTAAGTCAGCTCCCATTGTTACCAGAGGTGTATGGGAGAAAAGGTAACTTCCATGACACAGGGCAGCAGCTGAAGCAGAGTCTTCAGGGCAAAGCCAGGTCTCAGTTAGTGCAAGAAGATAAGGTAAAATTATGTATAATCATACCTGATAATTTTCTTTCCATTAATCATAGCTGATCAATCCATAGACTGGTGGGTTGTGTCCATCTACCAGCAGGTGGAGATAGAGAGCAAACTTTTGCCTCCCTATATGTGGTCATGTGCTGCCGGAAACTCCTCAGTATGTCGATATCAAAGCTCCATCCGCAGGACTCAGCACTTAGAGAATTACACCCACGAAGGGACACTCTGCCCAGCTCACCACCGCCGAAACGGGGGAGGGGAATTAACCCAGCTCATCCCCACACAAGTGGGGGAGGGGAATCCGTCCAGCTCATCCCCGCGGAGCGGGGGAGGGACACCACACCCGCCGATGCGGGGGGATCTGGCTTATCCTGCAACCGCAACCGCGGGAGGAGCTGACTGACCCTAACACCGCCGAAGCGGGAAGGGTACAAAGCTGCCCTACAGCCGCACGAAGCGGGAGGGAGTGCCGGCAGAATTTTAAGTCTCAATCCAGCCCCGTAAAACGGAGGGGAGAGGAATGCAGCAGCTCACTGTAACACAAACTCGTCTTAACTCTTGAAGAATCCAAGTGAAAAAACTTGAACACGAAGTCTTTCTGAAGTAACTGAAGACTAAACTTGAACCTGAAATGCAACCAGAATAAAACAGTACAGATATCTGGGAGGGGCTATGGATTGATCAGCTATGATTAATGGAAAGAAAATTATCAGGTATGATTATACATAATTTTACCTTCCATATCATCAAGCTGATCAATCCATAGACTGGTGGGATGTACCGAAGCAGTACTCACCCAGGGCGGGACATTGAAATCCCTGACCTCAACACTGAAGCTCCAAACCGGGCCTCCGCCCGTGCAGCCACAGTCAAACGGTAATGCTTGGAGAATGTATGAGCCGAAGCCCAAGTTGCCGCCTTGCATATCTCTTCCAGGGAGACGGATCCGGCCTCTGCCATCGAGGCCGCCTGAGCTCTTGTGGAGTGAGCCTTCAGCTGGATAGGCGGCACCTTCCCCGCGGCCACATAAGCCGCTGCAATGGCTTCCTTGACCCATCTTGCCACTGTAGGCTTAGCAGCCTGCAGACCCTTACGAGGACCTGCACACAGGACAAACAGATGATCTGACTTCCGGAAATCATTGGTCACTTCCAAGTATCTGATGATGACTCGTCTCACATCCAGATATTTAAGAGCAGAGTACTCCTCTGGGTAGTCCTCCCTACGAAAGGAAGGGAGACAGAGCTGCTGATTCACATGGAATCGAGAAACAATCTTGGGCAGGAAGGAAGGCACTGTGCGAATAGTCACTCCTGCCTCAGTGAACTGCAGAAAAGGCTCTCGACAAGAGAGCGCCTGGAGCTCGGAAACTCTTCTGGCTGAAGTGATAGCCACCAAAAAGACTGCTTTCAACGTGAGGTCTTTCAGAGATGCCCTCGACAAGGGTTCAAAAGGCGGCTTCTGCAATGCTCTTAGCACCAGGTTGAGATTCCACGCAGGCACCACTGAGTGCAGAGGAGGGCGCAGGTGATTAACTCCCTTGAGAAAGCGCACCACATCTGGCTGCGAAGCCAGGGAAACACCCTTCAGGCGGCCCCTGAAGCAAGCCAGAGCCGCTACCTGGACTTTAAGGGAACTGAGCGACAGGCCTTTCTCTAGACCTTCTTGCAGGAACGCCAACACTGAAGAAATTGGAGCAGTGAAGGGAGAAAGTGAGCCTGCTTCACACCACGCTGCAAAGATACGCCAAACCCTGGCGTAAGCAGTAGAAGTAGAGCGCTTCCTCGCTCTCAGCATAGTGGCGATGACCTTGTCTGAGAAGCCCTTCTTCCTCAGACGCTGCCGCTCAATAGCCAGGCCGTAAGACCAAAGGGGGAGGGATCCTCCATCACCACGGGACCCTGATGCAACAGGCCCTGCTCCACTGGCAGTCGCAGAGGATCGTCGACTGAGAGCCTGATCAAGTCCGCATACCAGGGACGTCTGGGCCAATCCGGACCCACCAGGATTACCCTGCCGGGATGCTTTGCCACCCGGTCTAGCACCCTGCCCAACATGGGCCAGGGCGGGAACACATAGAGAAGCTCTTGTGTCGGCCACTGTTGGAGAAGAGCATCTACTCCCAGGGATCGAGGGTCCCGTCCTCTGCTGAAGAAGCGCGGCACTTGGCAATTGGCCGATGACGCCATCAGATCTAGGCTCGGCTGGCCCCAGCGCTTCGTGATGTCCAAGAACGCCTGAGCAGATAGCTGCCACTCTCCGGGCTCCAAGGTATGGCGACTGAGAAAGTCCGCCTTGACATTCATGACTCCGGCAATGTGGGCCGCTGAAAGCTGCTCCAGGTTCGCTTCCGCCCACTGGCATAGATTCATAGCCTCCTTGGCTAGAGGGGCGCTCTTGGTACCTCCCTGGCGGTTGACATAGGCCACAGCCGTGGCATTGTCCGACAGAACCCGTACCGGTTTCAACGCCAGTACCGGGATGAACTCCAAAAGCGCCAACCGAATGGCTCTGAGTTCCAGGAGGTTGATAGACCACTTTGCCTCTGCAGGAGACCAGAGTCCCTGCGCTGTCCTTCCCAAGCAGTGGGCTCCCCAGCCCGACAAGGAAGCGTCCGTCGTGACGACAATCCACTCTGGGGTCACCAGAGGCATTCCTGCAGACAACTTGTCCATCTGCGTCCACCAGCTCAGCGCCTTGCGCACTGCTGGGCCCAAGGGAAGGCGCACAGCATAATCCTCCGACACCGGAGTCCAGCGCTGCAGCAGAGAGTGTTGAAGTGGTCTCATATGAGCCCTGGCCCAGGGCACTACTTCCATCGTGGCCGTCATAGAGCCCAACAGCTGCACATAGTCCCAAGCCCGAAGAGGAGAGGCTACTAGGAACTGGTTCACCTGAGCCTGAAGCTTGACAATCCGATTGTCTGGCAGGAACACTCTGCCCACTTGGGTGTCGAATCGAACTCCCAGATACTCCAGGGACTGAGTGGGGCGCAGCTGGCTTTTCTCCCAGTTGATGATCCATCCCAGGGAGCTCAAAAGAGCAACCACCCGGTTCACAGCTTTGCCGCACTCTGCATAAGAGGGGGCTCGGATCAACCAGTCGTCCAGATAAGGATGGACTTGTACTCCTTCCTTCCTCAGGAAGGCCGCGATGACCACCATTACTTTGGAGAAGGTCCGCGGAGCAGTAGCCAACCCGAACGGGAGGGCTCTGAACTGCAAGTGTCGGCCCAGGACTGCAAAACGCAGGAAGCGTTGATGAGGAGGCCAGATGGGAATATGCAAGTACGCTTCCTTGATGTCCAAGGATGCCAGGTACTCCCCTGCCTTCACTGCCGCTATAACAGAGCGGAGAGTCTCCATGCGAAAGTGCCGAACTTTCAAGGCCCGATTGACCCCCTTGAGGTCGAGGATAGGCCGGACAGAACCTCCTTTCTTTGGTACCACAAAGTAAATGGAGTAACGTCCCTTGCCAAGCTGATTTTCTGGCACCGGAACGACCGCCCCCAGGCGGATGAGATTGTCCAAGGTCTGCTGCACTGCCACAGCTTTGACCGGAGACTTGCAGGGAGAGAGTACAAACCCGTCTCTTAAGGGTCGGCAGAACTCTAGCTTGTAGCCGTCTCTGATGACTTCCAGCACCCAAGCGTCTGAAGTTATTGTGGTCCACTCGCCCAGAAACGAGGACAGCCGTCCTCCAATCTGCACTGGGGCGTGGACCAAGACCCTGTCATTGGGTACGAGACCCTGGGGGAGGACCGGAGGGAGCACCTCCGGGACGGCGGTCTCTGCGAAAGGAACGCTGCTTGGGGGAGAAGGTCCTCTTAAAGGAAGAGGAGGCAGAAGAGCCCGACCTGCCCGGGCGGTACCGACGGGCTTCCTGAAACCGTCCTCTGGAGGTACCGGGGCGAGCACTAGCTCGAGCCCTGACCTCTGGTAACTTCTTGCCCTTAGACGTGCCGAGATCGGTCACGATTTTGTCCAGCTCGACCCCAAAGAGCAGCTTGCCTTTAAAAGGCAATCTAGCCAGGCGGGATTTAGAGGCGTGGTCAGCAGACCAATGCTTCAGCCAAAGCCACCGCCGCGCAGAGATTGTCTGAGCCATGCCTTTAGCTGAGGCTCTCAAGACATCATACAGCAAGTCTGCCAAATAGGCCAAGCCCGATTCCAGGGCCGGCCAATCATCCCTCAAGGAAGAATCCGAGGGGGAAGCCCGCCGCACCATAGTCAGGCACGCCCTGGCCACATAGGAACCGCAAACTGAGGCCTGCAAATTTAAAGCAGTAGCCTCGTAGGACGACCTTAAGGCCGCCTCCAATCTTCTGTCTTGGGCGTCCTTTAGGGCCGTGCCACCTTCCACCGGCAACGCCGTTTTCTTAGTCACCGCAGTGATTAAAGAATCCACGGTAGGCCACAGATAGGCCTCACGTTCGCTCATAGCCAAAGGATAGAGGCGGGACATAGCCCTAGCCACTTTAAGGCTCGCTTCTGGGACATCCCATTGAGCCGAAATTAAGGTGTGCATAGCCTCATGCACGTGGAAGGTTCTAGGCGGGCGCTTCGTCCCCAGCATAATGGCAGAGCCAACAGGGGCTGAGGGAGAGACGTCCTCCGGAGAGGAAATCTTCAAAGTGTCCATGGCCTGTAGCAACAGGTTGGGCAAATCCTCTGGGCTAAAAAGCCGCGCTGCAGAGGGGTCATCCGCTCCAACTGAGCGGGGATCCGTCTCCTCCAAGGAATCCGCAAAGGACCGTTGGGAGACCTCAGACACGCTGCCCTCATCTACATCGGAGGAGACAAAGTCCTCCAAGGCCTGGGAATCAACCCGAGGGCGTTTACCTCTGGGAACCTCAACCTCTTTACCAGACGAGGGAGCAGGGGCAGCGTTGTGCATGAGGAAGGCCTGATGCAGCAGCAAAACAAACTCGGGGGAGAAACCCCCCAGACTGTGCACTTCCGCAGCCTGGGCAACAGCCCTAGACGCACCCTCAACCGGCGCTCGCAAGAGCGGGGGAGAGACATGCTGCGCAACCAAGATGGCGTCCGGCGCGACACTCCGTGAAGGAGCCGCGCGGGAAGAACGGCTCTTAACTTTAGCCGCTTTTGTGCCGTCGCCCAAATTAAGGGCGTTCATGGCATTAATGTCTCCAACCTCAAGGGCGGCCCAAGAAGAAGCCGTCCGAGCCGCGTGGCCGGCCAAGATGGCGGAGGCGAGGAGCGGGGGATGGGCGTTTATGGCGGGAAAAACCGCCACGCCGGAGGAAGGACCGGGACATACATCGGTCACGAAACTGTCACCCAACAAGGGCGAATCAGGCTTGAAGACCCCCACATCCCCTCTAGAAGCGCTCCAGCGATCCGGGGAGCGACCCTTTGCGCCCTCGCCCTCCGACGCCATATGCCACGAGGAGAAGAATCGGGGAACCCCCTGCCCGCTATAAAAAGGTAAAAATTACCTGCTGTCCGCTCCAAGCTGTAACGACCTGGTGTCCCAGTGAGTAGCTGCAATAGACGCTTAAATAAACGTCGAAATAAACGCCTTTAAGGACGTTCAAAATTTTTTTTTTTTTTTTTTTTTTTAACGGAGCCAGCGGGAGGGGGGGAGAAAAGGAGGGACCTGGCACCACCAGGTTTGCACTTGCTCAAAAGAGCCCTCAACCCCAGGCACTCAACAAAACCTAAAAATTAGGCTTGGAGGCCTAGCCAGAGCTGCTGCTGTGTGTGACCACCACCTGCTGAGATAGAGAACATACTGAGGAGTTTCCGGCAGCACATGACCACATATAGGGAGGCAAAAGTTTGCTCTCTATCTCCACCTGCTGGTAGATGGACACAACCCACCAGTCTATGGATTGATCAGCTTGATGATATGGAAAGAGATTGTGGATGTAGGAAAACTTGTTGGAAACAGAGTGAACATTCTACAAGGCACATGAGAAAGGAGAGAAAAAGGGGAAAGGAGAGGAACAGAAATTAGATTGGAGACATGGCACTGTGAGACTCCATCATCTGATAACTTTCTCACTTAAGCACCCTCCTCCCCGTCCAATCTCTACCTATACATTTAGGAACCTTCAGGCTACTGACTCTTGCACTCTCTCCACTAGCCTTTCATCCCTCTTCTCAACCACTATGTTATCCAAGTCTGTCAACGAGGCTGTCTCTTCCTATAATACTATTCTCTTCTCTGCTCTAGATATCCTCACATCTCCCATTCCCTGTTCTACCAAACCCCAATCCACTACCTATGTTTCTGTGCCCGATCTTCTGAATGCTTTTGGCTGAAATCCCATACCCATGCTGACTTCATACATTTCAAATTCTTGCTGATTTCCTTCCAGTCTGCTCTTTCACTTGTCAAACAGGACTACTACAACCAGTTGACAAACTCTCTTGGCTGAAACCCTCAATGTCTCTTTGCCACACTGAACTCTCTCCTTAAAGTGTCTTCACCTCCAATTGCTCCTTCACTTTCTCCCCAGGCTATAGCTGAGTATGATAAGGTTCATAAGATTAACCTTGAGTTCTCAACCAAGTCACATCCACCTCTCCTTCCCCCAGTCCATTCTGTCAACCCTCCTTTAACCCCTGCCTCCTTTTCTTCCTTTCTGAAATCACTGAAGAGGGAACTACACGTTTTCTTTCCTCCTCCAAAATGACTACCTGTTCCTCTGATCCTATTTCAACCCATCTACTCAGCACTCTCTCTCCTACTGTCAACCCTTCTATCTGTCATATCCTCAATCTTTCACTTTCCACGTCAACTGTTTCTGATGCTTTCAAACATGCATAGTTATATCACTCCTAAAAAAAACCTTCATTGGACCCTAACTGCCCTTCCAACTATCACCCCATTGCCCTCCTCCCTTTCCTATCCAAACTACTTGAATGTGCTATTCACTGCTGTTGTCTTGACATTCTTTTATCTCAAGCTATTCTTGGATCCACTTCAATCTGGCTTTCGCCCACTACATTCAACTGAAACAGTCCTTGCTAAAGTCTCCAATGACTTGTTCCTGGACAGATCCAAAGGTTTCTATTCTATCCTCATCCTTCTCGATCTATCTGCTGCTTTTGACACTGTTGATCACCACCTACTCCTTGATACACTGTCCTCACTTGGATTTCAGGGCTGTATTCTTCCTTCTTGGTTTTCTTCTTATCTCTTCCATCATACTTTCAGTGTATGCTCTGGTGGATTCTCCTCCACTTCTATCCCACTATCAGATGGTGTACCTCAGGGCACTGTCTTGGGACCTCTTTTTTTCTCCATCTATACTTCTTCTCTTGGTGCTCTGATCACCAACCATGGTTTTCAGTATCACCTTTATGCTGATGACTCCCAGATCTACCTCTCCATACCAGAAATTTCAGCAGGAATCCAGGCCCAAGTCTCAGCCTTCCTGTCTGATATTGCTGCCTGGATGTCTCACCATCATCTGAAACTAAGCATGGCCAAGACTGAGCGTCTTCATTTTCTCCCTAAACCGACCTTGCTTCTTCCTCCATTCTCTATCTCTGCGGATAATACTCTTATCCTCCCTGTCTCAGCAGCTCATAACCTTGGAGTCATTTTTGACTCTTCTCTCTCTTTCTCTGCACATATCCAACAGACTGCTAAAACCTGTAGTTTCTTTCTACTACTACTACTACTTAACATTTCTAAAGCGCTACTAGGGTTACTGTTATGACCCGGTAGTAGTGAGCCCCTGTGCCCCGACTGAGCACGGCTGAGATGGAGCGATGCCGTACTCGGTCAGGCAGCCAGACAACCCCTAGCTTCACCTGGGAAGCGACCACTGTTCACTGAGAGTTGAGCCCTCAGCTGCAGGTGGCCACCAGGACTTCTGGAACCGGCGGGGTTGCACAGCCGCTGACCAGGATGGCAGGAAACAGACACAGTCCAGCACCAGAACTCTGAATAGGCAAGAAAGTAAAAAATCAGTCCAGGGTCAAGGCAGGCAGCACACAAGCGAAATCCAAGAACTAGCCAAGGTCCGGTACACAGGAAATCAGGAACAGAAGATAGCTGGCGAACAGCACTCCGACAGCAACTCCTCAGAACAATTGAGGCCGAAGCAAAGAAGGCCTGGAAGCAGTGCTTTAAATAGTGAAGCAATGAGAGCAACCCAAACTCAGGTGCATCCAACATGGCAGCCCCCATAGGAGATCCTCCCACGACCAGATATGGAGTTCCTTCCTGTTCTCGTTTAGACAAATGGCTGCTCCATCCTGAGCTAGCCAAGATGGCTGCTGCTCTTGCTCCAAGCCGGATGACGGCTGCCAGACTTAGGAAACTGAAACAGACCCTCCTAAGACTGAACCTTTTCCCTTTTGGATGGAGCTGCGGAATGACTTAGCCGGGAGGAGCGTCGAACAGGTGAGGGACGTAACAGTTACGCAGCGCTGTACAATTTAACGTAGAAGGACAGTCCCTGCTCAAAGAGCTTACAATCTAAAGGACAAATGTACAAATTTGTCCCCTCCTTTCTGAGCACACTACCCAAAATCCTTATCCACACTCTTATCACCTCTTGCTTAGACTACTGCAACTTGCTTCTCACAAGTCTCCCACTTAGCCATTCTCTCCCCTAATCTGTCCTCCTTTTTCTGGAGCCATATGGTAACCCTATTCTGAGGTCTACCTTGGTGATTTAAAATGGTAAAATTCAGCTGAGGGGAGATTAGAGCAGTTGGGCCCGGGAGCTCAAGTTATCACTGTCCTCTCCCGAGCTTGGTGTAACATGACTTCACCTGTTTCTAGGTTTTAACCATTAAATGCCCACAAAAGACCCAATGCAAAAAAATGTAAGGGGCCCTTTTACTAAGCTGTGTCCTTCATGAGACTTTCCTGCACGAAAAAGCCTTTTTTACCATGGCCATCAAAAAGGGCTTTTTTTTCCATTTGTTGAATATATGGCTGTGCACTAATGTTAGCAATAGCACCCGGCCACTGTAAAATGTTACCATGGGAACACTTGCTGCCTCCTATTTAGGATATGCTAACCAGTTAGTGCAGCGGAAATATGAGCATGCTACCTGATTAACATATCTATGTCCACTCTCCCCACCCCTGATGCGCCCTCTCCCAAAAACAAAACAAAACATGCAGAAGGAAAAACTAACATGGAATGTTTTAGCTTGCCCATGTTAGGCCATTTTTGCTGAATTAGGCGCACGTTATTACCTAACACAGCATAGTAAAAGTGCACCTAAAATAGATATTTATTGGACAATACTTTCTCACCCTTGTCCTAGCTTGTCTTGTATTGTATCCTCCACTTAGTTTTATGTCTTTTCTGAGCTGACAACTCCCAAGTGACATAAACGTACGTAGGTACCAAGCAATAGTATCTGTGATGCTAAAATGCCAATAAACACCAATTTAATGTACCCTATTTAAAAAATAAAAAAAAAACCCCAAAAACAAATTAGCTGGAAAATAAGCATATAAATTTACAATTTATAAAAATACTAAGGACAGAAGCCCTATGTCTTTTCCCCACGTAAAGCTTACTTTACACAACTAATAGGGACTGTTAATTGATTTGATTACTTTATTTATTTTTTTGTCTATTAGATTGTAAGCTCTTTGAGCAGGGACTGTCTTTCTTCTATGTTTGTGCAGCGCTGCGTACGCCTTGTAGCGCTATAGAAATGGTAAATAGTAGTAGTAGTAGTACAGTAAATCAGATTTTTACCACAACTTAATTTACCAAGGGAGAGCTGGCAGTAGCTCAGTATGTTTATGTTTATTAACATTTGATGGATTGCCTCTTTTACCATGCAAATCAAGGTGTTATACAATAAAAATACAACTTAGCAGAAAAGGAACTCAAATTAAGTATAGGACAGAGACAGTCGCACAAGAAAACATTCATATTCATCTAAAGAGCAGTGAGTCTCCTAGGAAGATGGTATTTTTTCCTTTTCTCCCTCATAATACCACAATACCCCAGGACCCTGTGGACTCAGTGATCTTCAAAAGCCTAAGCAAAAAAGTGGGTTTTTAAACCAGTCTTAAACCTATTCAATGAAAACTCTGCACACAAAAAGGGTTATTCCAAAGAAAAGGTGCCAAAAATAAAATGCACGCTTCCTCGTGAACTCATAGTAAGCCTGAGATGGGTTGGGAAGAATTAACCGGTAATCATTGTGAGAATGGAGAAGCTAGGCTAAGACATAAGGAATCGTTGGTCTAGCTAAATAGTCTGGTAGACCTGTATGAAGCACTTTGAAAGTCAGTATAAGAACCGTAAAATCAATTCTAAATTTAATAGGTAATCAATGTAGTTTCAAAAGCAACGGGGAAATATGATCTCTCTTTTTAGCTCAGTATAGAATCCAAGCAGCTGTGTTTTGTAGTGTTTGTAATCTTTTTAGTTCAGACTTAGTTCAAGTTCAAGTGGAGGAGCGGCCTAGTAGTTAGGTGCAGCGAGTTGTGGACTGGGGTAAATGGTTTGATTCCTGCTGTTGCCTAACAATTGGGGCAGTGAGTTGAGATCCTGGGGAACTGGGTTTGATCCCTACTCCAGCTCCTTCTGACCCTGGGCAAGCCACTTAACCCTCCACTGAGCCTGGAGTGGAGGAGCAGCCTAATGGTTAGTGAAGTGGGTTGGGAAGCTGTGTTCAATTCCCACTACAGCCTCATAGTAAAATGCAGTGGATTAAGATCCTGGAGCACTGGTTTAACCCTCCATTGCCCCAAGTACAAATAACTCTTAGATTGTGAGCCCACCTGGGACAGAAAGTACCTGTACAAATACCTGTGAGTGAACTGCTTAGGTGCAGGCAGTAAATAAATTGTGAAAATAAATTAATTTAATATACTGCTGGAGCAAACCATCTTAGTAGTTTATAATTTTACAAATAAGAGAAGAAACATAATAGTAAAAGGAACTACAATGTGGATAGAAAGCAAAAAAAGAATCAAAGCACTACTTATCTGTATTTAAGCAACTACATCTAAAATGATAGAACTAACAGACTCAGTGCATCAAACACAGGCTCCCAAAAAGGCAAGGGCAGTGGAGAAAGGTCAAACAGTCAAATTTAGAGAGCGGATTCAAATATCTGCCTAAATAGGTGAGTTTTAAGGTCTGCCTTAAAATCCAAGTGAGACTGTAGTGTATGCAATCCAAAATGAAAAGCATTCCAAAGGGTAGGGCCAGCAACATTAAACACAGATTTCTGAAGAGCGCTCAAGAAAATTGTATGAAAGGAGGGAACGGAGAGAAAGTGTTGCGAAGATCAAAAAGGGCAAATAGAGGAGTAGGGAATCAAATAGCTAGCAAGAACTGGAGGTTGGTTAGTATTAAAGATTTTATGGACTAGTGTGAGGAGTTTATAATTAATTTGTGTGTCCTTGGGCACCCAATGTTCTTGCTTAAAGGGGGGGGGGGGGGGTGAAATGATCGTATTTATAGCCACCAGTAATCAGTTGGACAGCAACATTCTGTACGAGTTGTAGGCGTCATATTTGTTTTTGTGCAATAGTGCACTGTAGTAGTCTATACAGGAAAGCACCAAGGCATGTATCAAAATGCGAAAAAGCTCCAGGTTCTAGGAAGGGACAAAGAGACCTAATCTGGTGTAGGTGATAATAGCATCTGCTTACTATGGTGGAGATATGAGAATGAAAAGTAAGATTAGCATCAGTGGAGACATAGACTGAATTACAATAATCCAAATGAGAACCCATGAAAGAGTGATTCAAAGTATGATGAGCCTTCTCATCTATATAACTGTGAATCGATCTGGTTTTTTTGCACTTCGCAAACTGTGATTTAAGAACAGAAGATATCTAGAAAGAGAAAGATAGCTTTGAATAAAGTATAACACCTAGATATCTAAATTTGTCTACTGGTTGAATAGGAGAATCAAAGAGCATGGGTGTATCCGATGGAATAGAAGCATGCCCCATGATCCAAGACTGTGGTCTTTTGAGGATTTAAAACCCAATGATGCATACGCAGCCAAACTTCTTCCGAACATTTTTGAAGTGGGCCAAGATCAGGAATGATATTGGAAGTACAGTGAACAATCAAGATATCATCTGCATAGAAGTAAAAAGACTAAGACCAAAAGACTGTATTACAGAGGCCAAAGGACTGAGAACGAGATTAAAGAGAATTGGGAATCAAACCTGCGGGACTCTGCAAGAAAGGCAATACCACATTGATAGCACATCAGGAAAGCACTAAAGACGGAACTGTTCAGAAGAGCATACCCCACCAACCCAACATAAAAAACCTGGACATTTGCAACACAATGTAACCAAAGACTGCAATTGAACACTACTTGTACCTCATTCCATCACATTATCACTTTGTATTCATTCATACCATGTGTTTGTTCTGACCGGAATCAGCTAACACCGCTAATGGTAATATGTAAGCCACATTCAGACTGCAAATAGGTTGGAAAATGTGGGATACAAAAGCAACAAATAATAATAATAATCTGTTTTGGCTACTTTGAATTTTGTGATTATGTAGGCATGAAGAGAACCAATTATAGACAATGCCAGCCACCCCAACAGAAGCTAACCTAACAGTAATTGATGATTAATAACGTCAAAAGCAGCGGACAGATCTAATAATACTGTAAAAACAATTAGTCCGCTGTCACATTTACTATAAATTTTGCTAAGCAATGATGCTAAAACAGTCTCAGTACTGTAACCAGTTCTAAAACTGGAATGACGAGGATTCAAAGCGAGAACTGAATCTAAATCCAGCTGCAGTTGTAAGAAGATAATGGGGCTCATTTTCAAAGACTTACAAAGTTTCACAGGTTACTTCCAGAGGGATAAAAATACTTTAGACATTAAAGCAGATACTTGTGGCTCAAAGGACAAATAATGATCAAGTTGTACACCTAATATTTTGTTATTAGAATTTAATTGGTATTCCATTTGACCAATAGAAAATTTATTATATGAAATAGGCTTAAATGATCTTGATATTAAGAATTTCGTCTTGTCCCTATTAAGCTTCAATTTGAAAGCCATAGCCCACAGTTCTATAAGATCTAATGCACACTTAACATCTTCCAACATATCCACAATTTAATTAACAAATGGGTTACCGAGTTATGTCGTCTGCACATATAAAAGTCTTAAAACTGCTTAATTCCAGTTTGTGACCCACACTTTTAAGATGAAATTAAATAAAGAGAAAACACAGTGCCTAGTCCTTTCATCTCAATATTCTCCATTCCTCCCGACTACTCTCAGCACCCTAGACGTTAAACTCTCCATATCTGACAATCTAAAAATCCTTGGTGTAACGATAGACAGCCATTAATCTCTCGACAACCACGCCAAGGCCATCACGAAAAAAATGTTCAATATGATGTGGATATTGAAATGAGTGAAATCATATCTTCCCTTGGTCACCTTCCGGAACTTGGTACAATCCACAGTTATTACCCACATATTGCAACAGTGTTTTCTTAGGATGTAAGATCCAAATCCTGAAAAAACTTCAGAACACCCAAAACATGGCAGCCAGACTTATCTTTGGCAAATCAAAATTTGAAAGTGCTTCACCTCTTCAGAAGAAGCTTCATTGGTTCACCATCAAAGAATGAATAAACTTCAAAGTCCATACTATGATGATTCACAGCATTATATACGGAGAGTCCCCTAGCTACACGAATGACCTAATCGATCGCCCAATCAGAAACAGTTCAATGTCCTCAAGTACTTACCTCAATCTACACCTTCCTAACTGTAAAGGAATTAAATACAAAACCTCCTATGCATCCAGTTTCCCATTTTTGGGCAGCCAGCTTTGGAACGCTCTACCAAGATCCATCCGAACAATTAGCGATTATTTACCCTTCAGAAAAATGTTGAAGACACATCTCTTCAACCAAGCTTACCCTAATGACCCAACCTAACCTTCTAAGCCCACCATTACATCTCCTGCTCTGAAGATGATCATACCTTACCCATGTCTCCCAATATCCTTATACTCATACCCCTGTCTTCCCTTCTCCATCTCCCCACACCATACCGCTCCCATTCTCTTTCCTTTTGCCTATTATACCTTGTTTACCTTTCCATGTTCAATTCACTTTCTTAAACCTTACTATTACTATGTTATCACAATTTATAATATTCTCCTTACAATACTTTGTAATTCTATTTTCAATGTAAGCCGCATTGAACCTGCTATGTGTGGGAAAGCGCGGGGTACAAATGTAATAAATAAATAAATAAATAATAGCGGTGAAATGGGGGAACCTTGGGGTATTCTGCATTCTGGGACTCATTTTGAAGATAAGGTTCCTGACATCTTCAATCTATATGTTCCACAACAAAGAAATCCCTCAAACCAACTTAGAGCTTTACCACCAATTCCCATGTGGTCAAGCAGATTCAGCAGCAGCTCATGATCCACCAAGTCAAAAGCACTAGACATATCAAATTGGAGGATCATGATTCTTCTACCCAGGTTTACTTCCTTCCTCAACTCAGCCACCAAAGTAGTCAGTACATATGTCAATCTGATTACCAAGTGTCAGGTCAAAGAAGTCTTATGGAAATCTATTACTAAAAGGAGTTAAAGAAGATACCTCTACAGAGTGAAGTCTCCTAGGCCACCTGCTCAGTCTAAGTGGTGAAACAGATTATTTATAAATTTTCAATGTAAAGCGAATGAGACAGTGGTCAGACCAAAAAAGATAGGTAGAGCAGACGTTTAAGAAGATCATTGAATTGGAATTACTGGAGATGACTAGATCCAATGTATGCCCCCCTCCCAGATGAGTAGCAGCCAATCCTCCATCCTGTTTAGCTTGTCTGGTAGATGAAAATGCAGAATGGGTATGCAGACAGCAATGGTATAAATATCCCTCCTCACCCAGAAACAGCCAGTACTGCAGATTGCTAACTCCTGTGGAACATGAATGCAACTTGTGAGAAACTATTCAAGCTACATTCTTCATCGCTTCCAGGAGCATTGGGCTGCTAAGCTGTAACCTGATGCTCCTGGGAAACATATTAAAGAGGCCATTGCAGACTCCTGGTTCTCCCCTTCCCCCGAGACTTCCCTCCCCTGTGGCCCACCCCAATCACCCCCCAAGGGCTTCCCCACCACTGAACACAGCTTCCCCTAATATAGCACTTTGATCTCTAGAGGTCACCTGGCAAGTGCAGTACGTTGAGGGTATGCTCATGCCCAACGTCACTAGACAACAGGGAATTCTTAAGGTAGTCTCAGGGGAATCTACAAGAGGGACAAGAGGTCTTACAGAGGGGGATCTACTTGGGAGTTGAAAGCTCTTTTGGGGGTGCCAGAAGGTATTGGGGGGTGGGAGAAAAAGCTTTTTACTGGAAGCATCTTTCCAAAACTAACATGACTTGTGGAGTTCACTGCAAGCCACATTCTTAAATTTACAAAGTAATCAGCTGTTTTGCATGCATGTGTAGGTTTGTATCTCATTTCTATGTAACACACTGCAATTTAAAATAATGTGTGCTATGTTTATATTACATTGCATTAGTGACCTTTAACACTCTGCCGCAGTTTCCAGGCTATAGTGAGCCCTTGGACCACAGCCGAAGCTGTGGCAGACAAGTGACCTGGGCTGGCACAAGGCAAGAATCAAAACAGGACAGAATAAACAGGAGACTAGACAAGGCAGGACAGAGGTAACAAGGCACAATAGACAAGACAAGGACCGGATCCAGACGAGGCAAGGAAAGCAAGGCAAAGGGCCAGAACTGGAAACCAGGAGGACAAGGCAAGACTCGGAACTGGATTAAAACTGGGACTAGGACCCAGGCAAGGCAGAACAAGGCAAGACACAGAACTAGATTAAAACTGGGTCCAGAAAAGGGCAAGGGAAGGACAAGGTAAGGAATGGATCCGGACAAGACGAGACGAGGCAAGGCTTGGCACAACAGGACATGCCAGAAGCTGGGATCCAGACAAGGCCAGAAAGAAAGACAAAGGGCTAGAACTGAACCCATACAGGAACATAGCAAGACACAGGAAGAAGGCTAGAACTGGGTTCAGACATGGCAAAGCAAGGCAGGTTAAGAACTGGATCCAGACACAGACTTGGCAAATAAAACAGGACTGGAGCTAGACAAAAGGAACAAACAGAAGCAATACTATAGACAAGGCAGTAGCCAGACTTGGCTTGGCAGGATCAGGAACCAGGAACAGACTTGGCTTGGCAAGATCAGGAACCAGCAACAGACTTGGCTTGGCAGGAACAGAAACAGAGCTTTGGCTTTAGCAGAAAACAGGAAGACAGCTTTGGCTTTAGCAGAAAGCAGGAAGAGGGTTTGGCAATAACAGAAAGCAAGAACAGAGTTTAACTGTAGCAAGAGTCAAGAGCAAGGCTAGACTGTAGCAAGAGCAGGACTAGACTAAGGCAGGAGCCAGAAGTAGCGTCAAACCACAACAGAAACCAAGAGCAGGGTTTGGCTATTGCAACGGCCAAGCTTTCAGGAACAAGGTTCAGAAGCAAGATACCACAGGAACAAGAATTCAGGGATAAGACTCACAGGAACAAAGCCAGGCAGAAATCAAGGCATACACAAGTAAGGCATTTAAGAACAAGGTTTACAAAAGCAAGGCTTTCAAGAACATTGTTCAGAAACAAGACATTCAGGGACAAGACTCACAGGAACAAAGCTAGACAGGAATCAAGGCATGCAGGAACAAAGCCAAACTGGAATTGGATCTAAAGAGGGAACACAAAGACAAGGTTAAGAGACCTCTTGCAAAGGCAAGGCATGAGATTTCCAAGGTGCTTTATAAAGGACTTTGCTGCTGATGTCACAACTTGGAATGAAGCTTGGAAAGCAGGAACACCAGAGCAAGGCTTGGATAGCTGAAACACCGGAGCGAGGCTTGGATAGCAGGAACAAGGCAGTTCGGAGAAGCCACAGAGCCAGATTGCTGAAAAAAAAAAAGGTGAGTCTGGACGCAGGGGCATGGCCACAGTCATGACACACACTTTTTGAACCATAGCTCTGCATCAGTGCATAGCACGCCTCTAATAATTATGAAGTCCTATTTTTAATGCTTCAATCAACGTTGGATTGAAGACGTGTGGTGTTCTGAAGCATTAAAAACAGAACTTCATTATTACTAGAGGACTGCCATACCTGACACAGAGCTATGGCTCAAAACATGATTGCTTTGGCTAGATGCATACATCTTGATCAAACAGCAGGAGCTTTGACTTAATATATATACAACTGGATTGAACAGGGTGTAAAACAAAAGTGCAAACTGAATTATCAAAGTTTCTTTAAAAAATTTTGGATCATTGGACAATATACATGTGGAGGGGCATTTCTGATATTACATCTAAGTTCAATTTGGAATGTTTTGTGAAAAAAAGCCCCAAAAAATCGAGCGACAGAACAATTTTCGAACCAGAAAAACATATATTAGAGTCATTCCGTGTCAAGTGGACCAATTTTAAAGGTCGTCCCCACCTCACCATCTCAGATTTTGATGAAATTTGGTACATAGTTTCTTTATGATAAAAAACTAAGCTGTGCAAAACTTTAGTTCAAAAGACTAAAAATTGGAGGTTCTAGGGGACCTCAAGTAAAGGGTTGCAAAATGTCGCCTGAGCAAAAATGACATTTTGGGCCAATTTCCAGAAGCTGTAAAACTGGAAGTTTTAGTAGTACAAGGGGGATATTTGGAGAACCTGCACTACTTTTAGGGCTTGATGAACTGGCAAAACCCCATGTTCCTAGTCCTCTTACTTTTTGAATGGTTTAGGCTCAAACTTTGCCAAAAAAACGGCAAAAATCAATTTACAGTGATGTTGAGGCTGCTGTAGTTTCTAAACTAGTTGGCCTTTCAGGTTGATTTTAGGTATTTGTACTAAATGCACGGCTGTAATGAGGCATTCCAATTTGCAGCACTTTCCTTCAAGTGGTTGAAAAATTATAAGCGTTCAAAGTTGGTATAAAAAGCATTTTTGCCCATTTTGGGCTATCTTTGATGCCCTTGATCTCCAGTGGGACAGCTTCAATATTCTTTCTTTTAGCACCATTAGAAAGAGCAGATTTCCTTCTATCAGAATATGTAGTTTTCAATTTGGAGTCTCTCCATATAAGGATTGCAAAAAAAGTGTTTTTTGGCCAGTATTGTTGAATGATAGATGAAATGGATATAGGGCCCATCAATGTTTCTAATTGCTGTATAAGTCACTCAGTTGCTTTAAGCATGCGTTGGTCCATGGTGGCTATGCCACTACCAATTCAATAGGAAGTGGCAACCTCATCGCCAAGAGGTCACGCCCGATAGCAAGGCAAGTCCAGCCACTTGGCACAGGTTCCCAAGCCTGAAGGTGGGCATCTTACTTGAGGTTCCCAAGCCTCATTTGGTTGTCTTTGCCTAGTTTCTCAAGCCTAATGGGGGTGTCTTAATGGTTCCCAAGTAAAACCTCAGTGCTGAAGTGACAAGAATTTTTCACTGATAAGTTTCACTGCTGTTTCTGGTAATGTATACTGTCGTCCAAGTGTGTAGTTGCTGGTACTGGAAGAACTGCTAGAATATGCTGTTCAGAAATCCAACAAGAATCTCTTCTGCTAGGCCAATGAAATGATCGTGCAGGCCCGCATGGATGCATAAAGTTGACCAAGGCATCATGTTCTTCAAATGATGTGTCACAGACATTGCCAATCCACCATTTGTTGTCATAAACACAGGCAACATACTGCCCAGGCTGAAGTTGAGACACATTTATGCCAGGTACACTCACTGGGTCATCCGACTGACAAAGTTTGACAACAAATGAGGAGGAATCATTTGACATTCTACTGACTGAAATTTGGTTCAAGTCAATGGGAATAAACTGGTGATTTAGTTCCAGCAACTGTGGAAGCTTTACTGAATCTTTCCTCTTGTGCAGATCTTGAAGATTCAATTTCATCCTTGGAAACAAAAAAGAACTTGATTTTATTTATTTTTTGATCACAAAATTCAAACAAGCCTTGTGCTGTGAGAATTTGGCTATTTTTAGGTCGTTGCAAACTAGCCTGAGCAGCTAGTCGCTTTGTTGTACCACCTATGGCATCACATGGTGACTTGCCATGGCTTCTGCCAAAGAAATTCCACTGTGCACTTATTCCAAATTCTGTTTGATGATAGCACAAGTTGGCAAAGTTTTTGAAGTTCTTGTATTGTGCAGCTGAGCCATCACTAAAGTATGTTACATATTTTATTTCTCCAATTTTGCTTTTCAAGAACGCAATTAATTTTTCCAAGAATGCATGTACAGCAACTGCATCATGCCGCAAGCTGTCACTTATTATGCAAACACTTATGCACTGAATTTCACTTGAAGCATCACGGAAGTACCCAACAAATGGATGCAGTGTAGCTTGACTGTTTTCCCAGTGGAAACCTTGAACAGCATCTTGGACAATAAAGGAGTAGTTTTCAGCAAAGTCCAAGAGAACAACAATTTCACAAGGATTTAGGTTTTCTTTAAGTATTGTGTCTGATGTTTGGAAATGTAATGGTGAATTGACAGGTTTGAAACTTTCAATGCAAGCTCAGATACAAAATCATCAACATACATTTGTTTGGTCTCCAGTGTGGTGCGATCTGTATGAACCCACTGCTTAAACTCGATTGTTTCACCTGGGTCAGCATCAATGAACACTTCTGTCAGGTAATTTTCAAGCACATCTTTACCTGGACATATTTCACACCTGTGAACCATGCATTCTTTGCATTCCAAATTGCACACAGTTTTAGCCATCAGTGCTTTGTAATCTTCGTTCAGCAGATGGCTTCCAGCAAGCATAAGCTTCACATTTTGATGAATGACACAAACACACACTGAATGCATACCAGATGAGCCAACAGTGACACACCATTTTGGCCTTAGCTCACAAAATTTGGAAAAACCCACTTCTGGCCCATTTCGAGTACGATATGCAACATACATTTCTTTTAGATTGCTAAGCAGCAAGTGCTTTTGCATTTGAATTTTTTCAGTGCCAGTTCTGACAGACAAAATCTTTTTTCCCTAGGCACAGTCTACTGAATTCATCATCTTCAAAAAAGCCAAGAATTTTTTTTTCTGTTTCTTCTGGTAAAACTTTACCTTTCTTCTTGTCTGGTTTTGCCAGAATTCCACAAACTGATTTTTAACCATTCCAGTTGAAACCATGAATTCTGAGGCAGTTCTTTGAATAGACCAGCTGTTTGGTGCTAAAGTTAGTATTTGCAGTTTTTCTGCATGATTTGCTGAAACTTGGACTTTGTTTTTCAACTCGTTTAGCAGGTCATCATAATCAGAACATTTGTCACATGTCTGACTGGTAGAATGTCTAAGCCACCAGCAACTGCAAGATGATGACTCTCAAAGTATTTTGCACTTGCCTGATTTTGCGCTTGGTGTAGCCTCGTACATCACGCTTGCTGACTTTTTTGAACTTTAATGGAGAAAAACCAAGAGATGTCAAACTTGTGTTCAACTTGCCAGAAATGTCACTGTGTTCATCATCTGCTGCTGTTGATGATGATAAAGAATCAGCAGATCTGTTACTGACGTCTTTTCGACAAGATGGACATAGTTTCTGACCCGGCACAAATATTTTGCTTGTTAAGGCCTTTAG